>NW_021703772.1:18747463-18982117 GCF_005190385.1 Monodon monoceros
ATGTGGGATCTTCCCTGGTGGCGCAGTGGTTGAGAGTCCGCCTGCCGCTGCAGGGGACACGGGTTTGTGCCCCGGTCCGGGAAGATCCCACATGCCGCGGAGCGGCTGGGCCCGTGAGCCATGGCCGCTGAGCCTGTGCGTCTGGAGCCTGTGCTCCGCAACGGGAGAGGCCACAGCAGTGAGAGGCCTGCGTACCGCAAAAAAACAAACCAAAAAAACATCTTCCTGTCCTGTGACCACAGAGACTGCAGCGTTGGAAATTCCTCCTGAATTGCTGACATGGTTGTGCTGTACATTGTTTATGTTTTATGACACACGTTTAACAATATAAACTGTAATATATTAAGGTAAAACATTGAACAAGTGAAGCAGAGTTGGAAGATACTAGTGACGTGTCTGGTTAGTACAGAGGAGGAGGTAAAGGACTTTAATTTCATCACTACCGTTCTCATGTGCCATAAGTGATAGACGCTTGTCTACCCCATGCTTTTAAGGTGTGGAGTGTAAACAGTGTAAACAGTGTATCACACAAAGGCACAGGAGCTTTCTATAAAACTGGTGACGAATTTCAGCAAAATCTTTTCATGTATTGTTCAAAGTTGAAATACTTTCAGAATTGTGATTCTTGGTGGCACAACTGGGGGAGAGGGTGTTATCATGCCCTGTGTAGAGATTGGATCCAGGCCTTTTATGTGTATTATTATTGATCATGAAAGTCATGTGTGTAAAGGAAAGGATAAAAGAGGGTGAAGGCATCAGAGTTTGGAACAGAACTAAGTTGCCCAGCGTCTGTGATGTTTGTTCCTGCAAAACCTTAGGTTGCCAGAGATCAGCTTTCAGGGAAATAATACTGATGAGTCCTTTCTCCTCCTGCTTATCTAGGCCTTTTGCAGCTGTGAGTGTGGCTTTTGGGGACTATTTCAGCAAGCTGGCCTCCCTGTCATCCTGCAGCAAGGGAAGGATTAGGTATATGCCTTTAGGAGGCTTTTAAACAAGTTCAGGGGAAGCTCAGGTTCTTCCTTCTGACCCCTCCTGACTTTGCTCTTAGAGAGACTGCAGTTTATTGGCCAGTTTGGAGCATAAAGGTGCATAGTTAGCTGGAATAGAATTGATAAAAGTAATGATTTATATCTGTGTGGTATTTATAGTTGGCAAAGTGCTTACATTTACATTGTCTTCTGGTTGTGGTCTCTGTGAATTAGGACAATGTTTTTATATTACTACCCCTATTTTACAGATGAAGAAGCTGGGGTCCCTGCGTTTCTCAAGGTTACATAGCAAGTAAGCAGCAGAGCCAAGACTCAATCCAAGTCAGTTTAGATTGTTCCACTGGGTTAAGTTGGTCACCTGGTCTTCTACCTTATGACTCTTAGTTTGACCAAGGGCCAGGGTTCAAAAGGATAAGCTCCCCAGTGTTTTCTCCATTCAGTTTCAATCTCTGTTATATTTCTTACTATTTTTAGCAATTTTTTCTTTCTGACACTTCCTTTTTCCTCTCTATTCCTAATTCTCTGACCCCCCACTTTCAGAGACTGCCTTATTTGCTTTCCTAGAAATTCCTCTTTTAAGGCTTCTGGGAACTTTGACCTACCAGTAGTAACTACGTTTAAGAGAGTGTTTAAAACGTCTCCTGCCCCTCTCATTCATCCCCCACCCCCAAAGCATGGCCTCGCCCCATCCTGCCATCATGCTGGCCAAGCGCGTGGGGCAGCTGTGGTCAGTCCCATTTATAAAACTGGTAAATATGGGACCGGTTTCTGTCCCCTCCAAAGGTCAATATTTGTGCAGAGTTTAATTTTAACTTAACAAGCAGTTGTTTTCTGCAGCTGCCCTGGTGTGTTGTGTTGTGTGTGCTTTCCTTTTCCCTCCTTCCCTCTGACTGTGTGGGTCTGTGTGTGTGTATGTATCTGTATCCATGCTGTAGACTTCATCTGGCCTCCAGACCTGCGGCCCACTGGCTTGGCCAGGCTCTGTCTCACAAAGGACATTTGGGCTGAAGAGAGCTAGGTAAAGGGGAGTGGGCCTCGCATGTGGAGATAACAGACTTTTTCTAGGGGTCAGGGGACAGAGAACACTATTTAGTCTTCGGTAATCCTAATGTCATCACCATCACCTCCCTCTGCAGGAGAGACTCTAGAAATGTGAGATTTGAGAGAAATGGTCCCTTCTTTTAAAATCTGCACTATCCCCCTCCTTTGCTTTCTAAGGAGTGTTAACCCTTATCCAAGAGCCCTGGGTTCTAATTTGGTAGCTGCTTCTTGTGTAAGATGAGGGGAATGCGTAATATAATCTATTAAGGGCTCTCCAGTTTTTAATATGCTATGATCTGATGAATAATGGAGCATCGGACTGGGTATCAAGAGTAAATTCTATTCCAGTTTCTAGCTTTAAAATCATTTAACAAATGATTTTGAGCTAGCCATTTTTCCCTCTGGTCCTTAGTTAAGGGGATATGACCTTTGTTCCTTGGAGGGATTTTGTGCAAATGGATGAGATTTTATTTAAAAGAACTCTGAGCTGTTTAAATAATGAGAAAGACTTTAATACTAAGCTCATCTTACCTACTGACCTGTGCCCCCTTTCACCAAGGTATTTACATTTTTTCTGCTTGTGATCACGTTCCTGGCTTCGACAATTTAGTCCAACAGGTGATCAGAGCCGCAGGATCTGAGGTGGAGGAAGAACTCTGATGTCAACAGTGGGATGTGGGCTCCAGCCTCAGTGGCTACCTCCTTAGTCTTCCTTGGACATCCTAGACGTGTGTCCCACCTCAGGCCCTCGGCACTCGCTGGGCCCTCTGCTAAGAATGCTCTTTCCCCAGATACCTGCATGGCTGGTTCCTCCTCTTCCTCCAGGCCTTTTCCCTGTGCCTTCTAGTTGAGGACTTCCTGGCCACCCTATCTAAAATTCCACCCACCCACACCCCCACCCCCACCCCCACCAGTACTCTCTGTCCCCTTTCCCTGCTCTGTTTTTCTCCTTGGTAATTATCATTACCCAGTGTACCCCAGATTTTACTTTTTACCTTTTTATTATGTTGTTTTCCTCCTCTGTGAAGGCATGGATTCTCAATGAGGGCAGGGATTGCCATCTACCCAGTGCCTCTAGAACAATGCCTGGCACGTGTAAGCTCTCAAAATGTATTTGTTGAATACATGGAAGGAAGGGAGGGAGGGAAGGAGAAGTAGGCTCTCTAAACCGATGATTCTTCATAGGGGGTACATAGCCCCCAGGGGAGGTGATCAGAATGATTTGGAGGCCTTTCCGAGCATTCATACCCTTACCAAAAAAAAATTCCAATATGTGCCCCCACCAACCCCAGGATGGTTAGGATCATTGCATAATGACCTGTAGTTACTGATGAAAATACTTGGTATGCCTCATATGTGTTGGGGTGGGAAAAAAAGGTCGAGAACAACTGTCCTAGGCAGGCTGACAGGCTTGTCCCCTCCTGGCCTGGGAATTTCAGGCAACCCTCATGGTAGGAGATTTGTTGTTTGTTGTTTTTCTCCTCCTTTTCACCTTTCCCTACCTCCTATATACCCCCAACCCATGCCTCCTTGCCCCTCCTGTTTCCTTTATTCTCAGCCAGACACCCACCCACCTCCAGCACACAGAGGCTGCCTACATTGTGAGTGGTTGTAGTCAGGACACAGAGAGCCCTTGACGGCGGCAAGCCCTTCTTGTGACATCAGCTCTGTGGCTTTAGGGGGAAGGCTGTGGCTCCAGGTCCCCAAGGGAGGGGGCTGTTTTTCTCTTCTTGATCGTTCATGTTGGTGCCCGTCTGACTTATAAACTTTAATGGCCAGTTTTAAAGGTTACCGCCATGGGGCACCTTTGTTGCCAGTTTTAGTTTTTTAATTTGGAAACTTTTTTCCCCCTTGTGGTCTTGGGAGGAAAGATTTGGGGCCATTTGGGGCTGGGAATTGGTATTTGTGGGTGATGATGAGATAGCACAGCAGCATTCTGGTTCTGGCTCCAATAATCAGAATCTATGGCATATTACCCAGTGGCCCAAATGAACCCCAAAGTGAGAAGGAGAAGACTGACATTGGGATGTATAGTCTTGGGCAGTATCGGTCAAGGATATAGAGGGCTGGGAACTTGTTGGGCTGTCTGAGAAGAATGGTAACCGTAGTCGAGGCACTGGAGCACCAGGAAAGGAAGGAGACTTCTCACTTTTATTCTAAGCCCTTACCTCTTCTTTTATTTCTAGTTGTAATCCTTTGCTCTGAATATGAACATCATTGACAATGGTCAGGTTTAATTGAGATGGAGGCAAGGCTTCAGATTAGAATTGATGGTTGAGAATGTGGCCCATTGGTGGTTGTCCCAGTGCGGCACAGATACAGGTCTAACACAGAAAGCTTCACTGAGTCTTTTTGCCAAGTCTTTTTGTCATTAATCTTTGTGCCTTTATTTTAAAAAAAACCCAAAACCCCTTTTCTCCACTCAGGGTGACTTCACAAAGCTTCACATATCAAACAATGGTCATTGTCCGCCTCAGAATCACCTGCATTATGGAATAATACTCAAGCAATAGCGTCTTGGAGTCAGAAGGGATTTTTAATACATAGAACTCTAATAAAACTAAAAAGTACTCGGGTACTTGCCTTGTTGTGGCGTAGTAATTCAAATACATGGGTAGATAATCTAACAAATAGACCCTAAGAATGGGCAAGCCTACCAATCCATGGATGCTTAGACACTTACTCAAAGAGATATGCTCTTTATGGACTGTTGGCTGATGTCCTCCCCTCTCTAGTGTTTGAATGGATTAGGCTGAACTCAGGATTCAACTTTGGATGATCTTGAAGAATTCAGGAAGGGATGCCTGCTACAGAAGGAAGAGATACAACTCAGCTCTCCACGATATGCAGTACGAGGGCAGACCCTTTGGGACAGTTTCGATACCTTCCGCGGGACATATAATATAGGGTCTTGGATTCAGATCTCACTCCTGGCTGTTCTTCCTGGGCTGGACAGAGCTGGGTTTGCTTCTCGTTCCCTGTGTTGCAGGGCGGGGGAGGAGTGGGGGTTGGCTCGGGGCTGGGCCACAATTAGTGACCTGGAAGCCGGGCTGGGCACCCAGAGGCTATAAATAGCAGAGATGGAGCAGTCGCTGAGTGGACTCGAAGCCCAGCCAGACTAGCCGCGTTTCAAGTGGTCTGGGTGGGATTTTTTTTCTCCGTTAACCATTTGTACATCTGGTTTCCTCAGCATTGGTGGGGGCAAAGGAGGAGGGTGGGGTTGTGAGCAGAACCAGAAGTTCATATGTGGAGTAGCTTCTGGGTTAGTTTTGCCATATGTGTATCTTGGAGCTTTTGGGGCCCTCAGGACTAGCGGGCATCTGGGAGTAAAAATGGTGACTGCTAGAAGATAAGGTCTCAGAGCAGGACATGCTGTGTGGGAAATGCGGAAGTCCTGCAGGGCCCCTGTCACTAACATATGGTGGGTGTTCCTGAGGAGGGAGAGAAGTAGGGTCTCACATGGAGCCACTCGTTATCTGGGAATAGACAAGGGCTTCTTAGTTCTCAGCACTCTATGAAACAGGCCCTCTGTCACAGCTAAGCCAATCTGCTCACCTTCCTCCTTACAGGCATTGCTAATTCTTGCTTCTCTGCATTTGTTCCTGTCATCTGCTCTGGATTTGAAGTCAGAATACTTTGACTTTTCAAATTATTATTGAAATATAGTTGACGTACAGTATTACGTTAGTTCCAAGTGTGCTACATAATGGTTTGACATTTGCACACATTATGAAATGATCACCATGATAAGTCTACTAACCCTCTGTCCCCATATAAAGTTATTACAATATCACTGACCATATTCCTTATGCTGTATATCACATCCCCATGGCTTATCTATTTTATAACTGGTGGTTTGTACCTCTTAATCCCATTCACCTATTTTGTCTCCCTTACCCCTTTTCCCTCAGGCAACCACCCATTTTTCTCTGTGTTTATGAGTTTGTTTTCATTTTGTTTTGTTTGTTTGTTTTGCTTTTTAGATTCTACATATAAGTGAGACCATACGGTATTTATCTTTGTCCGACTTATTTCAATTAGCATAATACCCTTTAGTTCCATCCATGTTGTCACAAATGGCAAGATTTTATTTTTTATGGTTGAATAATATTCCATTATATATATAATATTCCATTATATATATGATATTCCAACACACACACACACCCATATATATATATATATATATATATATATATATATATATATATATATACATCTTCTTTATCCATTCATCTATCGATGGATACTTAGGTTGCTTGCATAACTTGGCTACTGTAATGAATGCTGCAATGAACAGTGGTGTTACTTTGATTTGAATTCCAGTTCTTCCACTTATTTGTCACTTGGACATATTATTTAAGCTCCCTGGGCTTCTGTTTAATTCATCTGTCAGTGAGCAATCTTGATAGACTATCCCATTAGGTTCCTTCGAGCTTTTATAAACCCATATATTGATTTCAATCAGTCCATTTCTATTTTTCTTCTTCAGGATATATTTTTCTTCTTTCCTTGCATATATCAAATGTTTCTTTGCAATTATTTTCTGGCTATTTTCACATATTTATATTTTGTCTCTTCAAGTAGATTACAAGTTCTTTGAAGCAGGAAACCATATCTTCTCTATCTCTACCACTCACTGCACTTACTATGAATGTTGTAGGCAGCATTAAAGCCCACTAATACTTCTCTGAGAGGCCGGCAGGCAGACTTGGAGGGGATTGGGCATAGGAAGTAATGAATATGTTTTCAGCACACTCCACTTTGAGAGATGACTTTGTTAGAGTAAAATGGAAAATAGCGAATTAGAGCACAGATGGGAGATTTCATGTGTTTTACTGAACGACGGGATTCCAGGCCCGTTGCTTTGCTGATCTCTTTCTCTTTACCGTTTCTTCTTTCATCTTCTCTTGGAGGTGCTTTTACTTACGGGTGCAGTCTGAAGCAGTGGTTTTTTTGGACACTGCTTTAATAACACTGAGTATGGGACTATATTTTGCATAATGGTAAAAGGACTTTCTGTTCCAAGCATAGGCTCTTTGATATTAGGTTTCAGTTCTTCTAGTTTCAGTAATCCGTCTGTTTGTAGACCTCCTTTAGGCCTGGAGATGAGGATAATAACACTTGCTGATATCTGAAAATGTATATGACATTGTTTTCTCAGTCCAGGGAGAGCAGTGTCTCTCCTGGTTGGCTTTCCTGTCCCAGGGCTTTGATCTTCCATCCCTTGTTTCATCCTTTCTCCTACTTTTAGCTCTTTGGACCAGGCTAAACAATTCCTCCCCTCTTGGGTGTTTACACTCTCCCAATGTTAGCAGAAGGTTATCATGTCCAGTCTCAGACGTCATAGGCCATCTGCCTGGCTTAAGCCCCTAATCACTCCTTTTTTATCCTTTCCTCCCTCACCCCAAGTCAGTTATGTGACTCTTCCTGGAGCTCCCCCAAACTTATCTCTACAGTTTCGGTGCCAGAATGCCCAATACTGGGCACATGAACCAGGCAGGAAAGAGACCATTTCTCTAACTTCAAGGCATGATGCCTCCCAGCCCTGGGATTTGAGGCAAGGAACTTTCTTTTTGTTGGTATTATCTTTCTTTCAGTTCATTCATGTAATAAACATTTCTTGAGCACCTATTATATGCTTCCTTCTTATTAGACACCAAGAATATAATTCTATTTTATTAAACTTAGCAGACATTTAGGTAATGACTATTTATTTGCAAGGTATTATGTTAGAAGGTGGGGGTTCAAGAATAATTGTATCCAGAACTTTGCCCCCAAGGAGTTTATAACCCGGTGGAAGGGCCCCTGACGTGTATATACTGAACTGTAATGCAGTGCAGAATGAAATGAGAGCAAATATGGGTCGAACTAATGTGCTCTGGAAGAAAAGAATAAAGTAGGTTTGATTTTTGGCTCTTTGAAGGAGGTAGGGTTGTGGGCAGCAGGAAGGGATCAGGGAAGACTTTGAGAAAGAGAAGAAATTTGAGCTGGACCTTGAAGGGTAAGAATTTCCCTAAGTAGAGAATGTGGAAAAGGATATTAGACACAGCAAACAACATTCATTCTTTCTTCCCAGAAATATTTTTTGAGAGAATGGGAAAGGGGCATATTAAACAGAACAACACTTATTCCTTCTTTAGATATTTGTGAGTGCCAACTGTGTGCCGGTCACTGTGCTAGGTGCGGTGATAGAGCAGTGACCAAAACAAAGTCCTTGCTCTCAGAGAACTGACAGTCCGGTGAGTTGTCTAAATGAATGTACCTTTTTCCTCTGTCCCATTGCTATTATCACTCATCATGCTTCTTACTGTACTAAGTCCTTTGAACTGAAAAAGATCATGTCTCAACCCTCTGGGCATTGTCATCTCCCTATGTGGTGCCATCTCCATCTTTCTAGATTATTTCTTCTTAGCTAGATTTTTGACACGTCAGTAACAGAGACCAGATTCTGCACAAGCCTTAGGCAATAGTGATGATGGATACTTTTGATAAACACCCCATATCATTAGAAGATTATGAGATGTCTTATATTTTACTGTTATTTTTACTTTACAGTATACTTTTGAATTCTTTGAAAATTGATAATCTGTATATGTTACAAATGGTAAATATTAAAGCAGAAAATATGATTAACCAGAATATCCGCTTCTCAACCAAGCATGTGATTGATACTATAATCATATTTACCTTGGCTGAATCTGCTCCATTTCTTTCAGTTACTGTGCTGATTCTCAAGGCCCATCTTCTGCCCAGCTGATGTATGTTTCTGTTTTACCCATGGTCTCTTCATGGCTTTAGGCCATTTTAATTTGGTCAAGTTAAGCCTTTCTTCCCAAGTCTGCAATTGCCTTTGCCTCAATTCTAAGAGAGGCTGACAGTAGGAATGAATCCAAAATTCCATTCATTTTATATTCACCACATCTGGGTTTCTTTTAGCATCATTTTCCCCCTTGAGAACATTTTCAAGGTTCTCCTAATTTTCTAGGTTTTTTTTTTTTTTTTTTTGGAGGGGGCAGTGCCTTTTATAAGATTGCTAAGAAGTTTCCAGGACTGACTATCTAGTCTTGAGTCTATTTATGTATCCCCTCTTCTCTACCACCTTCTCTAGATTAGTAAAATAATTTTCTTTTCCTTTCTTCATTTATTCTGTAGGCATCTTATTCTTGAGACCCAAGATGTGGGTGATACTTACCCTCTGTTCCCCTTTGTTCCCTAGGGAACCATTTGTTCTATAAACAGTAGTCCTGATATATCTTGCACTCCCTTATAAGGGAGCCCTCTAGGTAGAGAGAGCAGCAATTAGTTTTCATATCTCCTGATTTCACTACAGCAACTACCCTAGTTCAGCAGTTCTGGAGATTTCTAGCCAGACTTTTGTGGTTGTTAACACCGTTCTGAGCCACTAGGGGCCACTCTGTTTCCCTTAGCTCTTTTGGCCTAATTATGGGAGAAATATCCCTTTTCCTTTAGTCAGTCTGTGTCTGGTCCTGGGGCCACCACATTTGGCCCTGCAGGTCGTGTACTGCACAACTCCAGTGAGTTCCGTTCACATAAAGTATGATGCCCTGGAGTCATGCACTGAGCGGCTCTGCCGTTAGTTCAGCCAAGGCAATCTCAGTACTTTTTTTTTTTTTAAACCTTAGACAAAACAGAACCCAAAATACCAAAACCAGAACCAAAAAAACAAAAAAACAAAACCCCACGTTTACTTAGGACTAAATTCTTCCCCACACCATCACTACATTATTCACATAAATAATGCAAGTTCTACTAAACAAACAAACACCTTACATATGTGTGCTCTGGAGTTAGACAGGCCTGGGTTTGACAGTCTGGGTTGACTGCACCACTTGCTGGCTGTGCAACTTCGCTTGAGCAAGTTACTTAACTCGTCTGAGTGGGGGCTGCAGAGTCAAGTGATCTGGTTTCAAAGCATGGTTCTACTCAGTTACTAGCTGTGTGACTTTGAGAAAGATACTTAACCTATCTGGCTTCAGTTTCTTTTTCTGTAATATGGGTATATTAATGTACCCTATAGAGATGTAAGAGCTTGATAAGATAATATACTTAGGTACTTTTCACAGTGTCTGGGCACATCATAAACCCTCAAAGGTACTGGTTATGTGTATAATTATTATTCTCATATTTCTTTCCATTTAGCAATCAGTATATTAATAAAGATGGCATCCCTTGGTTCAATGTTCATGTATATAAATGGATTTGAAATTAGTTCTCCTTATCATTACACTGAAATATCCTTCCCTACCTAAACAGACAAACAAACAAAACAAAAAGGAGTTCACATTAAAACAAGAATGCTATCTTCTCCTATCAGTTGGCAAAAATTAAGATAGATTATTATAGTTTTGGCAAGAGTGTGGGGAATTGGGCATTCTTTATACAATTCTAGTGGGAAGGTAAATTGATACATTAGTTTTGGAGGGCAATTTTTGGCAGTATCAGATATATCCTTTAATCCAGCAGGTAGGAATGTAATCTGTAGAATTATTAACATGCAAAGATATACACAAGTATGTTCAAAGTAGCGTTCTTTATAATTGGAAACAGTTTAAACGCCTACTGTTATGTAAATAAGAAAAATTATGGTTTATCCGTTCAATGTAATACAAAGAAGCCATTAAAAAGAATGAGGTAGACCTGTCTATACCTTGAAAAGATGGCCATGATATACTATTAAGTGAAAAAAGAAAAATGCATAAAAATATGTGTAATATGATCCCATTTTAGGGGGAAAATCGCCTCTGTGTATGTTTATATAAGAATAGAAAAATGTCTGGGAGGATATACACCAAATTGTTCACAGTGATTACCTCTGAGGAATGGACTGGAGGTGAAGAGAGGGAGTCTTTTACTTATATACTTCTGTAGTGTTTAAACTTGTGTTAAGTGTAAACTTAAGTGTTAAGTCAGTATGTTTCTCTGTAATCTTTTTAAAAGGAAGAAAAATAAATGGATGAGTTTACCCAGCACCAATTCCTTATCCTGATAGAGTTCTTTGCCTCTTCTTAGACTGATTGATTGGTTTAGCTTCCGGGGCCCACTGGTCCTTGTTCCTTTCCTCAGTCTTGTCTGGCTTGGTGGGTGTGTTGCCGGTGGGATAATTCTCAGTCCCTCCGGGAATTTACAAATTCTAATTCTCTTCCAGAGTGTAAGCACGAGATCAAGTCCTCTGGATTCTTGGCCATATTTCATTGCTTCTTTAGAGCTCCTCTGGCCCTCTTAGATCGCCCTAATTTCTAATCTAATGAGGAAGGCACTTTCCTAATGGGCCCCAAGAGTTCTACTTAGGTCTTTAGGCCTATCTTCACTAACCTTACACAAGCTTCACCCTTCTTGAAAGTTTCCTTAGCTCCTGGACTCTTGAAAACCCTGTTCTCATCTCTTGAGAGATATGTGTCTGTTTGGTTGACTTCCTAATATTAAAGCTGGTGCTATTCTTTGGAGCTTAGAAATCTATCCTTTTGTTCTAGACTAGTTCTAGCCTCCGGTTGGTAATTATAGCATGACTCCTAGTGGCATGTGCTGTATTCCCAGCAGATTGTTACCTTGTGTCCACCTTCCTGCCAGGATAACAGAGGCTTCCTTCTTTTCTGTTCTGAAGATTTGTGTCCTCTACAACACCACTCCCCTTAGTGGACCTTCCACTGGATTCCACCTTCCAGTTTGAGGAGCACATCTTGCATTTCTCCATTCTGTCCTCTTTTCCCACTCTTCCCCAGTTGCTGAACCCTTCCACTGTACCTTCTGGAATTAATAGTACATCAGCAGCAGAATCTTCTTTAGCTTCAGTCTCTTCTCTGGGCATTTCTTTCTCCTTCCTGCTCAGAAACCTGGCTTTCCCCTGAGGATGTTTCTTTTTTACACCCCTCTCACATGGTAGACATTTCTTCTCCCATAGTCCTCTTACCACTGAGTTTGAAGGTGGGATACGTGTCCTCCGTGCTTCTAATTGCTGCTTTCCGACTGTTCTCCCTCCTCTTCCCTAAAAAGCCTGGCTTTGAATCTCGTGTCATAAGATTATATCATCCATTATTCTTCATTGTTGTTGTAACGCACTACCTCTGAGTCATTCCAACTCATTTCTTGGGGACTTTAGCTCCTGACTCACCACCACTTTCTCCAGTCTTCTCTGATTACCTTGACTTCTGCTCTGTCTCATTCACTGATTACTGTGGACATACTCTAGAGCACTGGTTCTCAACAAGGGGAGGTTGTGCCCTCAGAGAACCTTCGGAAATGTCTGGAGACATTTTTGGTTGTCACCATCTGTGGTGGGGTGCTGCTGGCATCTAGTGTAGTATGTAACATCCAGGGATGCTGCTCAGCATCCTGTAGTGCACAGGATGGGCCCCATGACAAAGGACTGTCTAACCCAAAGGGTCAGTAGTGCCACTGCTTAGAAGCTGCTCTAGGGTCTCCTCTGGACTTTGTCGTCACCAGTTATCGTAACCCCTCCGTAATCTCAATTTTATACATCCTACTTTCCAACCATTTCCTTTTCTTATCATTCTAGCTCTCCTTCTCTACCTCGGCTCAACATTCCTTTAATTCCACAGAGACCTCCAGTCCATTGACCTTACCCTCCTTTTCATTGTCTTGACTCCTTTGATGTCCTGCTTCCTTTCCTTACCCAGCTTCTATGGTCAATCATTATAATCACTTCCTTGCATGCACTCTTTTTTTTTTTTGCTGTACGCGGGCCTCTCACTGTTGTGGCCTCTCCCGTTGCGGAGCACGGGCTCCGGACGCACAGGCCCAGTGGCCACGGCTCACCGGCCCAGCCGCTCCGCCGCATGTGGGATCTTCCCGGACCGGAGCACGATCCCACATCTCCTGCATCGGCAGGCAGACTCTCAACCACTGCGCCACCAGGGAAGCCCCCTTGCATGCACTCTTGATTCTGTTACCCATCTCTTGTGTCATATACAGTTAAACCCAACTTTTCTACCTCTCCCATACCTGCATATGCAGCCAGATATAGTCAGAAAAAAAACAAACAAACAAGCATGCTGACTAGTTTCAATTTAAATTCTTGACCAAGAACTTCAAGTGCACCCTTAATAATGCCAGGCAGTCATATTATATTTCCCTAATCCATTCACTCTCCCATCATTCTAGATGACTATTTCATACCTTCTTCTCTTTCCTTAAGTCCCTATCACCTTAACCTTGCTTCCTAATTTGCTGGGGGAAAAAGAAGAATCAATAAGAAGTGAATGGTAACAGACTTACGCCACCACTTCTACTTACTGCTAGCATATATACCCTCATATACTGGCTTGTTTGCATAGATAAATTAGCCATCTACCAATCTAAAAGCAGTCCCTCTATTTGTGCAGTTAGATTCCATGTTACCTATCAAGGAAATTGCTCCGGTAATTCTCCCCTCTCTTAACTTTTTGCTTTCTATAAGTTTATCATATTAGCATACAAATGTGCTATTATTTTTTGATACCCTGCTTTGCCCAGTAATTACTACCCTACTTCTTTGCCCCCTTTGCTACAAAACTCCTTTCAAGAGCTGTCTATTTTCATGATGCTCATTTTCTCTCTTAAAACCATTTCAGTGGGGTTTGACTCTCACTCTACCAAAGCTGTTCTTGAAAAGGTCACTGCTGACTTTCTCACTGCCAAGTCCAATAGTTAGTTCTTGGTTCTCATCTCTTTTGATCTACAAGCAGCCTTTGATACAGCGGGTCACCCTTCTTGACACACTATCTTCATTTGGCTTCCAGAGCTGTGCACTTTCTTGGCTTTATTTTCCACTTCTTGGTTACTTCTTCACAAGCTCCTTTGCTGATTCCTTCTCTTCTGCACTCCCTCCAGGACTCAGTCCTGGGTCCTCTTCTGTTCTCTACCCACCTTCACTCTGACTGATTGCATTCAATCTCATGGCTTCAAATACCATCTTTACGCCTGTATCTCCAGCCCAGATCTTCCCAAACCCCACACTTGTGTTTCCAGCTGCTTGTTCAACATTTCCACTTGAAAGTCTAATAGACATCTCAAACGCAACATATTCAAATTGAATATTTCCTTTCCATTCTCTGCTTTATTCTCCCACAGATCTTACAAAAGCCACCTCTGTAACTAGATTCAGTGGAAGTGGCAAAGGAAGAAAGCTGATTTGGCCAAGTGTTTCCTTAGCTTTTCTCTCATATCCACTGCCCACCTTCCCTTTCTAGGAAGGGACCAGTACAGCCTTTCACATCTCTTGGTCAGTCTTTTCTTTAGACTCTCCCTTAGGTGCCTTTCTACTCTGGCTAGTGGCCTTTGGGGTGGTGTGGGGGTGGGGGGCCCCTGGGGTGGGCATCACAGGGAATAAATTCCTCTCCCACCCTCTTCCTCTGTTTTGGTGGGTTGGAGGGCCAAAGCCTTGACAGATAATGTTTTATTATCAGCAGGTGTTGCAGATACCCTGTAACCAGAGCCTAGATTTGGTCCTTCCTTCGTCCCCTCACCTGGAGATGAACCCTGGAGTAGCTGTTCTGTTCCCTAGGGTCAGCCTGGTGTCAGGGCTGCCTGTTCTTGCCTCCTAAGTGAACCTGAGGATAAGGGTTTAGCAAACTCAGTGGGAATCTTAAACCCACAAGATTATGGCTTCCTACGAGGAAGTGGAGAGTGTATCAGTTAGGAAACGCTTAATTAGGTAACCAGGGCATTCTCTCCTCTTCAGTGAAACCTAGATCCAAAGGAGTGTGATATGTACTGTACCTAGAAATGATCCAGGCATCTTCGAGTCCCTGTGGTCCCTGGACTACAGCGGGGAGAGTGGACAAGGGACGCAGAAATCCTGGGCTGAGGGACTAGAAAGGCTCAGAAAGCAGCTTTTAGCGTCAAGCCTGATTGCATCCATTTAGGAAAATTCCCTCCTAATCAAGCCTGCCTTGACCCCTCTGCAGAGTCACACTTCTCTGTTTCTCCAGCCACCTTCTCCCACCACCCTCAACTCCCCCATAGTGCAACCACACTCCTGTTCTGAGTCGTGGTCTGGTTGAAGCGTATTTTTTTTTTTTTTCTTGCGGTACGCGGGCCCCTCACCGCTGTGGCCTCTCCCATTGCGGATCACAGCCTCAGCGGCCATGGCGCACGGGCCCAGCCACTCCGCGGCATATGGGATCTTCCCGGACCGGGGCACGAACCTGTGTCCCCTGCATCGGCAGGCGGACTCTCAACCACTGCGCCACCAGGGAAGCCCTGAAGCGTATCTTTTAACCTCCACTTTTTTCCTAGTATTCCATCTTTTTCTGGCATCTCTTTAATGCCTCATTAGGCCTGCCTAGTTTTCCCTATGCACTGGAGTTTAGAGTGGACAACTTTGGGTCACACCCCTCCGCCACCACCCCAGCTATGTGTTAGGCAGGTGCCCTGTTGTGAATGAATATTTTGAGCTGAACTGTGCAGGTGACTCAGGCCTAGCGATTCATGTGCTAGCGCTTCAGCTTCCTAACCTTGAAGCCTGCCAGGTTCTTGATTTTCTGGAAAGTGACTTTGTATCTAGAATTTTTTTTTTTCTTAGAACCTCAGATTTCTTGGAATCTGTGCCCTTCTTTAAACTCAGAGTTCAGGGGGGCCAGGCACTGGTACAACTCTGAAGAGCATGACCCTCAACAGGTTTGCCATGCTTGGACTTTGGTAGTCACTGCAGTGTTGTGTTAAATATTTTTTACATATTCATTTGGATGTTTGATTTGATTTGTTTTCACTGTCTGTTAAAATATTTTTACTTGCTCTTGCCCTCCCTAAACCTAGAGCTCTACAATGATTCAGATGGTACCAGGACCTCTTTCTTGATTTTTCATCCTAATCCATTTCGTCAGTCTCCTATGAGCTCACTATCTAAACTGCCTATGTTTGCCTGCCAGGTTTAGCCACATAGGCAGAAGAAAGGCAGCTTTCCCTCCTCCTCAGAGGCATTTGATATTGTTAGTACCTGCTACAGCGAGCTCATGGACATCAGCAGCTACGGGCTTTACAGAGTTAAGATTACACATACTCTGAACTCTTAAGAATTCATAATCCGGTAGGATATTAATGTATACAAATAAACATAGTATATTATAAACATGTTTCAGTTCACTCATTTGTTTAAAGAATTATTTCAGTAATTAATTGTAAGGAAGAAAATCCCTTCAGTTAGCTTAGGTAAACTGAAAAGGCACAAGGAGATCTGTCCGTGTCTAATTTCAGGCTACCTAACCATGTCTCACAGGAACTGGAAAGTTAGCGTCTTTCTCTGGGATCTCAAGATCGCTCATCTCAAGACCCACTGACAGATTTGTTTCTGCTCCTGTAAGCTATTGACTGACACGTGGCTTTGGCTTGCCTTACTGCTAACTCTGACTAGGTCTGCATGGCCTTTCTAAGTAAGCAAGCACTATTATCTAATGCAAGTCTTTATAGCAGGAGTTTTTCACCCTGGGATCCATGGATACCTTGAGAATTCATGCTTAGAATTCAGGGTTTCATGAATTGGATGCAGGGGGGGATTGCATCTTTATTTTCATTAACCTGTAACAAATTTAGCATTTCCTCTATTATAAACGTAAACAAGGTCAGAATGGCTGTCATCCAAAAGTCTACAAACAATAAATGCTGGAGAGGGTGTTAAGTAAAGGGAACCCTCCTACATTGTTGGTGGGAATGTAAATTGATACAGCCACTATGGAGAACAGTACGGACGTTCCCTAAAAATTAAAAATAGAGCTACCATATGATCCAGCAATCCCACTCCTGGACATGTATCCCAAAAAGATGAAAATTGTAATTCAAAAAGATTTAAGCACCCCAGTGTTCATAGCAGCACTATTTACAATAGCCAAGACATGGAAACAACCCAGGTGCCCATCAACAGATGATTGGTTTAAGAAGATGTGGTGTGTATATATATATATATATATATATATATATATACACAATGGAATATTACTCAGCTGTAAAAAATGAAATATTGCCATTTGTAGCAACATGGATGGACCTAGAGAATATCATACTGGTGAAGTAAGTCAGACAAAGACAAATAGTATGTGATATCACTTATATGTAGAATCTAAAAAATAATATAAATGAATCTATATACAAAGCAGAAATAGACTCACAGACATAGAAAACAAACTTACAGCTATCAAAGGAGAAAGAGGGTGGGAGGGGTAAATTAGGAGTATGGGATTAACAGATACAAATTACTATACATAAAACAGATAAACAGAAACTAGGGGCAGGACGGGAATAAAGACACAGATCTACTAGAGAATGGACTTGAGGACACGGGGAGGGGGAAGGGTAAGCTGGGATGAAGTGAGAGAGTGGCATGGACATATACACACTACCAAATGTAAAACAGATAGCTAGTGGGAAGCAGCCGCATAGCACAGGGAGATCAGCTCGGTGCTTTGTGATCACCTGGGTGGGTGGGATGTGGAGGGTGGGAGGGAGAGAGATGCAAGAGGGAAGAGATATGGGTGTGTGTGTGTATGTATAGCTGATTCACTTTGTTGTAAAGCAGAAGGTAACACACCATTGTGGAGCAATTATACTCCAATAAATCTGTTAAAAAATTTTTTTAATTAAAAAAAAAACACCAAAAAACAAAACACAGATAAACAACAAGGATTTACTGTATACCCCAGGGAACTATATTCAATATCTTAACCTGTAATGGAAAATAATCTGAAAAAATGTGTATATAAATGAATCACTTTGCTGTAACCTGAAACTAACACAATATTATAAATCAACTATATTTCAATTAAAAAAATAAACAAATATAAGCAAAATTCACCATGTCATTAGCAGTATCTGTGACTTTGTCACCAATAGAAATCACAGATATTTTCATATCATTTTATAGTTGCTACAGATATCATGAAATATAATTTACACTCATCACTACTTGAAATTCTGGTGGTTATTTGACCTACTACTAGATCTTATAATTTAATGTGTTAATAAAGAAGTACATATATTATTCTGTTACACATTTTATTTTATTTATTTATTTTTAAAAAATATTTATTTATTTGGTCGCACCGGGTCTTAGTTACGGCAGGCGGGCTCCTCTTAGTGGTGGCTCGTGGCCTCCTTAGTTGTGGCATGCGAACTCTTAGTTGCAGCATGCATATGAGATCTAATTCCCTGAGCAGGGATTGAACCTGGGCCCCCTGCATTGGGAGCATGGAGTCTTAACCACTGTGCCACCAGGGAAGTCCCCACATTTAAAAAATATTTGAATATGGCATTTTAATTAATTTATTTCCTTTGTAATCTTATATATTTTATTTTATGCATTTAAAAAGGGTCCCCAGGCTTCACCAGACTGCAAAGGAGTCCATAGCACACACAAAAAGCTAAGCATCCATGCTGTGACTTTCGGGTCACACACCCAATGAGGAGAATCTGGTTGATCTAGAGATTGACTTCTCTTGGGTCAGGTGTCCACCCTTGGTCTAATTAGCTGGGGCCAGGGGCTCAGAGTCACACTGATTGATAGATTGATCAATCAATCAATAAAGGATTGATTTTGTGTGTGTGTATGTACACTCTTGTTCATTTAACAAAGAATTCGAGGCAGCTTTTTAAATATTCCTTTCAATTTTATTATCTCCCAATCCTGGAAAAGAATGTTCTCTTGGCCTATCCCCAGAGAGTTTGCTGCTGAATATATTTACTAAAGTCTAATGGAGCATCCCTAGACCTCAGGCTGGTTTTAGCAGGAAGCAGCCTTGGAATGGTCAGGATCAATGCTAGAGAAGCTCAGACTATGGGAAGCAGCAGTCTCAGGGCACTGAATTTGAAAAGTGCTGAGGACTCGAGTTATTCCTCCTCTGCAGGACTTAAAAGGAGCCTTTTGCCTCCCTATCCCCACCTCCCATCCCACCCCCATCCCAGACAGTACGTCCCTTGCCCGATACTGACTGTTCTTGCTTTTAGAATGCTGATGTGACTAGCTTTGTAAGGAAAGAACTTGCTGAAATGTCTCTGAGGTTGTGCTGTTTGCCCTCGCTTAAGCTCTGCTGGACTGTGAGCATGGGAATCTGGGACTGCAAAAGGAAGAACTAAGATGTCCCAAGAGTTCCAGCCCCTTGCGTTTTGGACTCTGAGAGATTGGCAGCCAAGGGCTCGTCTCTAACTGGGCTAGTCAGAAGAGGTCCTCAGCCAGGACTGGGATATACTTCCATCCCAAAGCTCTGCAACAAATATAGAGTATAAGCTCCATGTCTGTACCCCCAAACTGAATTCCCAGCACGTACTTCAGAGCCTAGCATGTAGTAGATACTCAATAAATATTTGCTGAATGAACCTGAACTCTAGGAGCTCACAGTCTACTGGGAGAGAAAGGAAACAAGTAAACATAAATAATTGAAAATTATTATGACTGTTTTGAGGAAAAAGAATAGAGTGCTATAAGAACAAATACTTCAGATGACATGGTGAGGGGACCAGGAGAAGTTCCGTTTGAACTGAGATCTGAGATCTGAAAGATGAGAAGGAACCAGCCACTTGAAGAGTAGGGGGAGACAGACATACAGGAGATGCCCTTAAGCCCCTGGCCAGTTAGTAGCAATGCTGGAGGAAGTCGAAGTCTGCCTGCCTATTTATCTAGGTTCTTGTAGGCTATTTGTAGAAAAAAGAAGGGGTCTACTGTTAATTCGTGGTTAGTCTGTTCACCGCTGCCCCCACCCCACACCATCCCGTACGTATCCAGCTTGGTTTTATAATGCCTTAGACCTAGTGTTGCTGACTGACAATCAAAGGCTCCAGTGTGTGCCCAGCCATAAGAACAATTATCTGTTTATGTGTCTGACTCCCCAACCAGACTATGAGCTCCTTGAAGGCAGTGAACTCCATCTTATCCTTAGGACACAGCACACTATCTGACATAGTCAACAGTTTTGATTAATGGCTGAATTAATAATAACAGTTAATATTTATTGAGTGCCTTCTATGTGCCAGACAGTGTAGTGAGGACTTTACATGCGTTATCTCATTTAATCCTCAGAATTACTCGAAAATGCACGTAGTATTCTTATTCCCATTGTATAACTGGAGAAACTAAGGCTTAGAAAGATAAAGTAATGGACTTGGGATCTGAGTGTAAGCAATTCAACTCCAGAGCCCACACTGTTTTGCCAAATTAAAGTGCTTCTGGCTGCCTTCAGGTAGCTGAGGTTCCTTGGAACTCCAAGAGAGCAGAATTAATATGTTACGTCCATGATCTCATTTAACAATCCTCACAACAACCCTCAGTGATAGGAATTATTCTAGTCATTTCATAGAGAGAAAATTGAGGCTCAAAGAGATTAATAGACACTTAGCCAAGATCATAAAAAGAATATGTAAGTGGTGGGCTTATTTTCAAAGCTAGGCCCATGCAACTCTAGATCCCGTGCTCTGTCCCCATTCTGTGATAACGCCAGTTACTCAGCCACTAGGCAGGAATCTGCTCCACTGACTGTATTAAAGTCCTTTGAACGTTGTCCAGGCCTGCTGGGAGCCTGAGAGTCTTTTCCTGACAGAGGGAATAGAGTGGAGGACAGGCAGAGGACTGTGGGAGAGTAGAGACTTTATCTTTTTTAAAAAATCTTTTCGAAAAAATTGAGATATAATTCACATACCATAACATTTACCAAAAAAGTATAAAGCAAAAGTATATAATTCCGTGGTTTTACAATATTCATAAAGTTGTTTAACTACAACTACTATATAATTCCAGAACCTCTTCATCACCCCCGAAGAGAAACTCTATATCCACTTGCAGTCATTTTCCATTCCTCACTCCCCCCATTCTTGGAAATCACGAATCTACTTTCTGTCTCTGTGTAGATTCACCTCTCTTGAATATTTCATGTAAATGGAATCATACAGTATGTGGTCTTTTGTGTCTGGCTTCTTTCACTTAGCATTGTTTTCAAGGTCCATCCATTGAAGCAAGTATCAGTACTTTATTCCTTTTTATGGCAGGATAATAGGCCCTTATACAGATATACCACATTTTGTTTATTCATTCGTCAGTTGATAGACAGTTGGGTCATTTTCCACTTTGGGGTTATTATGAATAAAACTGCTGTGAACATTTGTGTGTAAGTTTCTGTATGAACATACGTTTTCAATTCTCTTGGGTATATACCTAGGAGCGCAATATAATAACTATATGGATCATATAATAACTCTATGTTTAACTTTCGGAGGAACTGCCAAATTGTTTTTCTTCTATTAATAAACTTTTAAAGTCAAAGTATAGGATGCATACAGAAAAGTGCCCCTATCACAAGCATACAGCCTGAAGAATTACAAAATGAACATAGCTGTGTAATCAGAACCCAGATCAAGAACTAGAAAATTTCCAGTACTCAGTACCTACTGCCTGCAAAGGGTCACCGTCCTGACTTTTAATATGATAGATTAATTTTGCCTGTTTTGAATTTCATATATGTAGAATTATATGGTATGTACTCTTTTGTGTCTGACTTCTTTCACTCAACAAAATTTTTATGAAATTCATCCATGTTAGTTGTACTTTGTTAATTTTCATTTCTGTATAATATTTTATTGTAAGACTATTCCACAATTTATTTACCCATTTGTGTTGGATGCTTCATAGTTATGCATATGTTTAGATTTTGTAGATACTGCCAAACGGTTTTCCAAAACGACTGTATCAATTTATACTCATACAAGCAGTATATGAGAGTTCTGGTTGTACCACATCCTTGTCAACACTTGTGTTATCTGCCTTTTCTTTTTAGCCATTATAGTGAATATGTAGTGGTATCCTACTGTGGCTTTTTAACTCCCCCAGTGACTAATGAGGTTCTGTACATTTTCATGTAATTATTGATCACTTAGCTATGACCGAGCCTTTCGTCAATTTTCTGTTGGGTTATTTGTCTTTTTCTTATTGATTTTTCAGAGTTCTTCAAATATTCTGAAAATGAGTCCTTTGTTGGTTATATGTATTGCAAATATTTTCTCCCACTTTATAGCTTGCTTTTTTGCTCTCTTATTTGTATCTTTTTTTTTTTTTTTTTTTTTTTTAGCTGTACACGGGCCTCTCACTGCTGTGGCCTCTCCTGTTGTGGAGCACACAGGCTCCACACACGCAGGCTCAGCGGCCATGGCTCACGGGCCCAGCCGCTCCGCGGCATGTGGGATCTTCCTGGACCGGGGCATTAACCCGTGTCCCCTGTGTTGGCAGGCAGACTCTCAACCACTGCGCCACCAGGGAAGCCCTTATTCGTATCTTTTGATGAACAGAAGTTCCTAACTTTGATGTAGTCCAATTTATCAATCTTTTCCTTTATGAACGTCCTGTTAAGAAATCTTTGCCTACCTAAGGTCATGAAGATCAGGCCCTTATCATGAGCGTGTGTGTGTGTGTGTGTGTGTGTGTGTGTGTGTGTGTGTGTGTTACGTGGGGTGGAGAGGACAGGAAGGGCGGGGGCGAGGAGCCCATGAGATCACAGCCGCCGTGGGCTGTGTTCCCAGCTGTCAAGCGTGTAATGGGGAGTGAAAGAGAATCCCTTTGGTGGTAGAGGTCCTACAGATAATACTGCCGGGTCCTCTAAATCACCTCTGTGCCCTACAGACCCAGTTGACTGTTATCTCTTCTCCACTGATACAGGGAAAAAGTGAAGTATGTGCTCCTGTGTAGTGCTCATGGCACAGGGCAGGGATCACAAGCTTTCAGAGTCAGATGCCTGCTGTATTGTTGTGATTTTCTTTTTGTCCTTAAACCTGAGGCTCTTTTCTTTTTGGTTTTTACCTCCTTGTTTCATTTCCACCTGGAGAAAGGATGGTGAGGTGGCTGACTTTGAGAGAGGGGCTAAACTATCCTTCAGACTGGTTGTCCCCGATGGGCTGGTTGGCACCCCCTCCCTGAGCCAGAGCTGACAGGAGCTGCTTGTTCTTCCTGGAGAAGGAGTGGGAGTAGAAAAAGAAGGAATGAGAGTTGCTACTGCACTTTCTGAGGGGCTCTGAGGATTCCTTCCCCCCAGGAAACCACTTGCGTCCCCCCAGCCCCTTTGCTCCTTGTTAGTTAGAAAGCCGTGGTTTGTGCTGGCGCTGGGTGGGGCTTCGGGGACAGTGTAGGCTCTGGCCCTCCGGAGGGGAGGGGGTGCTTGCAAGCGAGCAGAGGGTCACCGCTCAGGCTGTACCATTTGCTTGTCACCTTGAGAAGTTCCACCTTGTCTAGCAAAACCTCCTTTCAGAGGCAGCCACCACAAAGGGCTCTTATGAGAGCGGCGGCCCCTGCCCCCACCTTCACTTCCACTCCCTTTACCATTATTTTTCTTTTGGGGCAGAGCTGAGGGGCCTTCCTGCTATGACTTTGAGGGGCTGTACTTATTTTAAAAGGAGATTTAGAGTCTAGAGCCTCCCCATACCAGAGATTCATTTTTCTGATTTTCTAGTCCCGTTGGAGGACAGTCAAGGACTTAAGTAAGGCTCTCCTTCTCTGGAGGGCATTTTGTCTTTTCCCTCTATCAGTCTCTTGGGCTCTTTGGAGGTTTCAGAAGGAAGGCGAGAGAGCTACATTCTAGTACCACTAGGTCTCAGACCAGGGACCATCCTCCTTCTGGGGAGTGGGAGTTGGGGGATAGGAGGGAGAAATGGCTGTCTCAGTGGGTGATTTTACAAGGAGATACAGTGAAGTGGTTCAAGTGTATGTTCTGAAGTTCAGCTTCCTGGGCCTTCTGCTGCCCCATTCTGCAACTTTCTAGCTGTGGCCTTAGTCAAGTTTCATAACCTCTCTGAGCCTTTGTTTCCCCTGTATAAACTGAGAATGATTTCAGTGCCTACCTGGGAGGCTTACTGTGGATATTAATTGAGATAATGGATTAAAATGCTTAGCCTAGTACCTAGTACACTGAAAGCATTCCAAAATGTTCATCTTACTAATATTATTCAAGCCTTCTGTTTGGACCTCCCTTTATAGTCTTTCTTCCCATCTCCCTTCTCTTCTGACTGTGCACTTCAGGGAGCTACCTAGGCCTCAAGCAGAACCAGAAAAATCTGGACTTTATCTCAAACTGTTTTGAACTCTGCACCTATTTTATCTCGGCTGCATTTCCAGCACTGTGAGGGAGAGTGAGGCAGCAAAATTATCCCATTTTGAAGGGCAGACCACGAAGAAAGTGCTGTAATGATTTAACTGGATTGCATGTATGCATGCTTGGATAGGTGAGTATACGCATGCATCCATTCTCCCACCTAGTTTTAAAAGTGGGGAGGGCTGGGGTAGACTATAATTAATTTGCAAGGTCTCAAACACAAGATTAAGTTCAGGTCTGTTTGTGTTTTTTCCCCTAGTAGCGCCCAGTGCTGAGTGGGTGGGTGCTCAGGAACCAGAGGCCAAAGGGAGAGCATGGTGAGGTCAGCTGTGGCAGGGCACAATGGTCAGGGTGGGCCTCGTGTGACGCAGACCCAACAAAGCCAAGCCAGACGAAACACAGGAGCAGGTCAGCTGTCTCGTCGGCTTCACATACGTTCTCAAGGGCAGCGCGCCTCGTATCCTTAGAGCGCCGGGTCTCTCCCAAATCACCAGGGTTTGTGATCAGTGAACTGAGGGAATTCAGAGGCATATTCTGTGAGGGACAACACAGAGGGACCCCTTGGGCTTAGATCTTGCCTGAAACACCTCATCCAAGTGAGCTGCTGTGGAAAAATTTCAAGGGAGGCGAAGGGAGAGTGAGCTGGTCGTCTTTTGAAAACCTGGACATCACCACCACATCTCTTTTCTCTGTCCTATTAACGTTTTTTTTTTTCCCTCTCAAGCTCTGAAGAAGCTGTGAGATTAATCCCATCAAAAACATATGACTGACTGTTTGAATGACATATCTGCAGGTCACGTTTTTCTACTTTCCAAATAGCCTTTACTGAGTGTATATTACTTTACAATGGAAACACCGTAGCAGAGCCTCTTGCCCAGACCTCACTGGGGAGCAGGAAATGGCAGTGAGAAAGGGGTCCTGGTGGAATCATTGTTGGACTTCAGTTAAGTTTTTCAGGGAGTAAGCTGTTTGTGTTTTGTGTGCTTCTGGAATAGGAAGTTTTACTCTCCACTATTATACCCACCACCTCCCAAAATAGGAGGGTGAGGAGAATGAAGGTGAAACCTTGGCGTCTTGGGTAGGTCCTGCACATTGGGAGAGTAAAGGAGATATTTGAGAGGCAATAAGAGCATTTGAGGGGAGGTCAGGAGACATAATTTATAAGAAGCAGGCAACCTTTACATGTATTACCTCATATAATCCTTCTATCAGTCTCATAAAAGTAGGTATTGGTCTCCTCATTGTTCTGGTGAGGGGACAGAGGCTAAAAGAAGTTAGTAATATAGCTGCTAACTGGCAAAGCCAGAGTTTCAAGCCAGGACCTTGGTCCTTACTGGAGACTGAGGATTGGGCTCGTGTGGCCATGGTGGACAGTGAACTAACTACCCACAGGTTGCTAGCTGGGTTTCTGTGACTGTATCTCCCTGACCTGGGCTTTGAGTAGTCACTGAATTTTTAGATCATATGCTTTGGGACACAGTGGGGAAAGGTTAACATTTGGGTGAGACCCTGGTTTCTCTAAGCACTAGAGCTCATTAGGGCATTTCTTGAGACTCCTTTGTCTTGCAAAGGGAGGGGACAGAGATTTCTTGGGTACTTATTCTACTGGCTTGTTTAATCCTCTCATGAACTCTATGATGTAGATATTGTTTGTCTCAGTCCTCCCTCCCCACCCCCCATATCTACCCAACCCTCCATCTCTTTTTTTCTCTTAAAATAGGACGTTGATTAAATACAGTAAATTGCCCGAACTGTCACAGCTAGCAAATAGAAGACCTTAGGTACAAATCCGAGTCTTTGCGACTCTAAAGCCAGAACTTAAAGCTTTTTTCTGCTTATCTTTTTTTTCTGAGACATTTTCCCCCCTAATTCCTAGACGGTTTTGTTTCGTCCTCTTTGAGTGAGAAGCCACTTATGGCTTCCTCTTTTTAAACGTTTTGATACTTCTCTTGGGCATTGGGTTCACCTTTCCCACTGAGTCTCCCTGTTTTCCTACCCAGGTTGAGTCTGTGTTGACCCACAAGCCATTTCAAGTTATCTCTGATTTTATTTTAGGTTTCTGGATCATCCCTCTGTAACATCTGCCTTATGCCCTGGAGTAGAGCTATCCTTGATTCCTCTCAATGGATTCCATCCATTGATGGATTGATATCCAATCCATCAATGAATCCTATCGGCCATACCTTCAAATGTATCCAGAATCTGATCACTTCTCACCACCTCCACTGTTGCCACCCAGGCCCAAGCTACTATCCTCTCCCACTTGGTTATTGTAGCAGCCTCCTAACAGATCTACCCACTTGTCTTTCTACATTCAAAGTGATCTTTTTAAAATGTGTATCAGATCATTTCACTCTTCTCTTTATAAACTCCAGTGGTTTCCCATCTTACAGAATAAAAGATCATATGCTACATTATCTCACGATTTCAAATAAACACACAGACACATATCCACAGACCTGCTATGCTCTTCCTCTGATATAGGGTGACCATCTAATTTATCATCCAAATTGGGACACTTATAAGAGAGAAAAGGAGCTCTACTAATAAACGACAACAAGCACAAACTGGGACTGACCCAGGCAAACTGGGAATGTGGTCACTTGATCTAGATAGCCAGTGGATCATCCTGTTACTTTCCTTTAGGTCTTTTTAAAGTGTCATCTCTCAGTGAGGCCTTCTTTGACCTCTATTTAAAATTGCAACACATTCCTGCCACATCCCGTAATCAGCCTGTGCTGATTTATTTTTCTCTGTGGTGCTAACACCATCTGGTAGAGAATATGGTTTAATTAGCTGTGTTTGTTGTTGATCTCCCCTCTCTAGAATGTAAACCTCAGGAGGGCAGGGAATTTTTTTTTTTTTGCTGTACGAGGGCCTCTCACCATTGTGACCTCTCCCGTTGTGGAGCACAGGCTCCGGACGCGCAGGCTCAGCGGCCATGGCTCACGGGCCTAGCCGCTCGGGGGCATGTGGGATCTTCCCAGACCGGGGCACGAACCCGTGTCCCCTGCATCGGCAGGTGGACTGTCAACCACTGCGCCACCAGGGAAGCCCGAGGGCAGGGAATTTTTATCTCTTTTGTTCAATACACTGTATCCCCAGCACCCACATCATCGAGAACACTGTAGGTAATCAGTAAATATTTGTCGAATGAATGGATGGTGTGTGGGGGGTGGAATTCTATTCCAAAGAGTCTTTCTCCTTGGAGTCCTCTTCCCAAACCAGTTTTCTTGTTCCTCCCTATTTATTTTGGTAAACCTTTGGTAATCTGAGACGTTCGAAGGGTTTCTCAGTATATGCTTTTACCGCAAAGAGGAGCTAATGACGAAGATTACCGTGATTTCCTAACCTGACTTGGGCCCTCTAGGGAGGGAAGTTTGTATCCAGTACAGCAGTTTACCACATTGCAAGAGGGAGGAGAGAATTCTTACCCTTGGGAAGTCACGTGTTGGGGGCCCTGCCCTGGCGGTTATGATATTGTGACGGTCAGTGTCAGGGCCTTGGGGCTGTGCCAGCTTCTGGGGCTGGTGCCAGAACCAAAGACCTACTCAGGGCTAGTGTTGGGGGCTCCAGTTTGCTCATTTCTCCCTTCTCTTCTGTCTTTTAAACCTGTATACTTGACCAGTGGGTCCATACTGAGTAGGGTGAGCAGTATATCCGGGTCCAGCCTTTCCTTACCCAGGATTCTAAAGGTTTCTTTTCTGAAGCAGCCTCAGAGGAAAGGAGGGATGAGATGGGGGTGGGGAGTGGAGGTAGGATCAGACCTTTCATTTATAGTTGAAAGTGGCAGTTGGGATTGCTCCAACAGATCCTGTTGGGATCATGGGGTAGGAGGGGGTCTTAGAATTTTCAGACCACTGGGAGTGAGTTTTAGACTCAGTGAAGATGGGAATTATGGTTAAAGGAGGGGAGTTTGGGGCAACCAAGCAACCAAGATGGGCTGCCGTAGGGACAAGAAGGGGAAATAAAATGCCCTTTATGATTTCTGTAACTTTGGTTTTCCTAACGCTTCTGATGTGGCCGTATAGCAGGGGCCAAAGTCCTAGTGGACTGGAGGTGAGAGAGTAACAGAGCTACTGGAGACAGGAGAGTGATGTAGCTCTTGTGGCTCTTCAAGGGTCACAGTACCAGCAGTAAGTAGTGAAGAGGTTCTAAATGTAGCAGAAAGCCTAGAAAGGGAAACCTTGAGGAAACTTCTGACTCCTCGATGTTTTATCAGTAATAGTTTGATGCCAAGGAAGCCTTGGCAAGTAGTTGTATAGCAGAGAAAGCCACTTTGTGAAACAAAAGGGATTCCCATGGGCATATCCTTAATTCAGAAAACAAAGTCCTTTGCCATCTCGTGGATATGAATTTAGCCTTCCAGTCTCATTTCCCATGAGATCTGTCCACCTGTCCTGTCCTTTCACACCTTTGTGCTTCAAATACTTCCACCACATTCAAAGTCTAACCTTGCAAAGGCTTAACTCAATGTCACCACCTCTGAAGTGTTTTGCAGGACTGTCAGTGAGACTTTGTCCCTTCCTTGTTCTCTGGGTTCTTATTACCCTTTGTTTATAACTCTGTAATAGCATAATGCCTGAAAAACACACATACACACATACAGGTTCCTCCTTCTATCTGAAAGTAGAGCACTCCTATGAACCATTTCATAAGCTGAAATGGGGTAAAGTGAAGGAGAAATTACCTTGTTTCATAAAAGCGAAAATCTTTTTTGGATTTCTTCCAGTTAGCAAGAACAGGTACTAATGTAGGCTTTTCCTAAAAGCAAAGTGACATCAAGCAAATTTTCAAAAGGTGGGGGATACCTGCATCTGCCTCTGTCCCATGTATGACTGTAAACTCTTTGAGGCAGGGCCCCTGACTTATTTATCTTTTTTTTTTTAAATTTATTTATTTTTGGCTGCATTGGGTCTTCATTGCTGTGTGCAGGCTTTCTCTAGTTGTGGCGAGCTGGGGCTACTCGTCATTGCAGCGCACGGCCTTTTCATTGTGGTGGCTTCTCTTGTTGCAGAGCACGGGCTCTAGGTGCGCGGGCTTCAGTATTTGTGGCTTGCGGGCTCTAGAGCACAGGCCCAGTTAGTTGTGGCGCATGGGCTTATTTGCTCTGAGGCATGTGGGATCTTCCCAGACGAGGGCTCAAACCAGTGTCCCCTGCATTGGCAGGCGGATTCTTAACCACTGCACCACCAGGGAAGCCCTGACTTATTTATCTTTATACTAACTCTGTCCTGTTCTGAGGAGGGAAGGACTGGTGCATCCACTTCCCCTCCCCGAGTCCTGTAGCACCTGGCATATGGTAGAATCTCAGTAACCTTTCTGCTGAGTAGAATTGATTCTGGGTTAATCAGATGAACATATTATACAGTAGACTGACCTGGCTCTTCTTCCCCTCCCCATTCTGGGCAATGACCCGCTTGTGGCTGGTACACCTTGCTCCTGGCTCAGGTGTACTTATAGCAGGGGCCACTGCTATTTGCTTTTCTTAGTCCTGACTCCAGCTTCTCCCTTTGATCTCTGCTGCCCGCCCCAGCTCACCCCTACCATTGTCCTGCACAGGGAACTAGTATTTCTCCTTCCCAGGCTCAGGCCTCACCACCTGTCTTCCCTAGCGTATTCTGAGAATGATACCCAAGGGATCACTGATGATGGGCAACAGCTAGGACAGGATTAAGGGTATGGCCCTTCAGCCCTCTGAGAGTTCCAGGTAGGGCCAGTTGCCTCCTTTATATCTGCTCACGTTTTCCTTGTCCCCTGAGGGAGCTTGTTTCTGAGCTGGATGGGTGCAGCTGATGGTCTGTGATGCAAGGAATTAAGGGCTGTGATCCTGGGGAAGCCTGTATTGCCCTTTAGACTAAAATTCTATGCTTCAGAGAGGTAAATAGGGTAGCTGTTACATGCGAGGGCCCTGAAGCCACATGGTCTGGATTCTGATCTTGTTCCACCACTTACTAGCTGTAACTGCCTCAGCAAGATGGGGTCATACTCATGCCAACCATAGTCCTTCATTCATACATAGTTATTGAGCATCCCCTGTGGGCCAGGTTGTTCTAGGTGCCAGGGAAATAGCAGTGAATAAGACAGAATGGGTTGATACCTTTAAATACTTAGAGCAGTGTCCAGCACATAGTAAATATGCAGGAAATGTACCAATATTCTCTTCCTAGTACTTTTCTGAGAATAGACAATCGGGTGGGATGACCTTTGGTAGCAGCTCCAGGACCAGATCTCCCTGAGAAGGGGAAGGATGGAGGAAGGGCTAAGATACAGGTTCTGGATTTGGACTTAGGTCCAGGACAGCAGTAGCTCCAGTGGCCTTTTATTTCTGGCACTTCATTTTGAGATTAAATAGATGAACTGGCTAAAGGTCACCCTGGAAATTTTATGAGTCTGTTTAGTTCCATAGAAAGGGCAGGAGGAGATGACCCTGGACTGCCTAGATTCTGCCTGGCCCGTTTGTACAGACAGCGCAGTGCCTACCAAACCATGTGTGGGTGACCCTAAGAGAGGCCACACGTCGTGAGCAGTATGAAGGGAGATCCCAGAGACATGAGATGTGAGGACGGAGAACAGCCGTTTGCCTCTCTGCTGTCAGGGCTCTCTGGCCGTAGAGTAGAGGACCTTCTGCTGGAGGAGGTGGCTTGGGGGTTGGAGAGCTGAACTTAGGAAGGAGAGTGAGGTGAGATAGAGGTCGGTGGCCTGTTTCAGTTCATTCCTCAGGGGATGCTGCTGAGGAGGGCTGTTATACTCCTAGTGAGATTACTGCTGGAAGCAACGTCTGCACCCAAGGCTCCTGACTGATTGCGGTTTCCAGTGAAAGTCCAAGACTGATACAGTCTTTATGTGAGTAGGGTTGGAGTAGAAATCAATGTTACATCTGCGGTTTCCAGTGAAAGTCCAAGACTGATACAGTCTTTATGTGAGTAGGGTTGGAGTAGAAATCTATGTTACATTTCCTGGGGATCCATAAGTTTTTCAGCTACCACCATGCTCAGGGAAAGAGCTGTATAATCTTAACCATGGTTCAGCAACTAGTTCACTGCTTCTCCCACTTTCTCTCTTCCATCCTTCTCCCACAGTGGGTTTTCAGAAATGAATGCCCTTATAGCACAGAGAGAGTGCCCTTGACATGAGATGTGGGCCAATCCAGGATTCCTGGGCTTGTTCCCATGTGAGCTGCTGGCCTGGCTTCCCTTGGAGAACCTGCTAACTTGGCTGGGAGCCATGGCGATTTGCATGCATAGGGACAGACGAAGTGGTTCTGGGCCCTTTCCAAGATTCTGAAGTACAGCCAGGTTTAGGTCCACTGGACACCATACTCTTTCATCTCATTTTTATTGCACTTTCTTAAGTCTTCAGCCATTACTTAAACTCAGTTCAGCCAAGTGTATGAAACCTGAACTAGGCAAAGCATTTTGCTGTGGATATAAATCCACAGTTCATTCCATAATGAAGGAAACAGATAAATATAATATGATTGTAGCAGTGTTCCTCAATTTTTTTTCATTATCACCTCCCTGAGGAACCTTTTAAGACATTTTTCCCTAATCATCCCCCCTCAGGAAATTTTAATACCATAGATAAACCAAAATTCTGTTTATGTACTATTTGTGTATCTGTGCTTTATACTTTAAAAGAGTAAGATTTTTTTCATCCCCCAAGAGCAAATTTTCTCCCCACTTGGGGGAAATATCACCCCCAATGTGAGTTCATGGATTATAGTAAAGCACAATGTATAGTATAGCAGGCAAGCCTCCAAAGCTTTGTAAACTTTGTTTCTCCCATCTCCTTTGACTGAATGTCATAGCTCCATAATTTATTCTTCTCTCTCAGTCTGTCATTCCCATTTTGCTCTTTTTCCCCTTTCCTGGATTTCATCCTCTTTCTCTCTCCAGTGTAGAAGTTTAGGAGTGAATTTAATTAAAATAGTAATCTGTACAACTCAGGGACAATTTAGGGAAGATGATTTCATAAAACAGTCCTCTAAGAGGTCATCCTTTTGGACAAAAGAGCCTACAAACCTATGAGGTATTCATGGGGAAACATAATAGACATAAGTATTGAAGGAAATAAAGATATTTGTTTGGAGTTGCCTTTCAGAGGAGAAGACCTCCCAAGAGGTCTTTATATTGGTCCTAACAGGTTTGGATATGGATGTCCTATATTGGATCTAAATTCTGTATATAAATTCTTTTAGGGTTGATGCCAGTTCTGCCAGTGGGATATCAAGTTTCTTTTCTCTAGCAATACCATGTCACCAATGATAGCATCTCCTCTCCCCTGTAGAAACTACCAGAGGCATGCAGTGTTGGTGATGGAAAACCCTTTGTCACAAATCTACAGAGTCTGTATATGGCAGTCACCAGACAAGAGATCCAAGTGGGACAGAAGCTTCGAGGCACTGGTGAGTAGCTCCAGAGGTACCTGGTCTCCTGGGGTTAGAGTTAGGGTCTAGGTTTGTGCTGTTCAATATGGTAGCTCTAGCCAATAGTGACTATTTAAATTTAAATAAATAAAAATTAAATAAAATGAAAAATTCATCCCCTCATTTGCACATTTCAGGTGCTCAATAGCTACATGTGTCCAATGGCTACCAGGTTGGACAGCTCAGATACAGAACATTTCCATCACTGCAGAAAGCTTTATTAGAACTGGTCTACATGCTTAGGAGAATTAGTGAGAGAACCAGGAAAAAAATTAATCTCCCTACCTGAGACATGGCAGGCAATATGTAGAAGAACAGTGAGCTGTTTTGGGTCAGGGAAACTCTTGTCCTACGTGGTTAAAGTGGCCTGGAGAATCTTCATCATAGAAACAGCGCTTTCCAGAAGTTAGTTGGAAGTGGATTTGTGTCTGTTTACATATTAGTACCAAAGCCTGGCCTTTATCAGAATGCTTGGTAAATGCTAACGCCTTTCTGGTAAGAAGAAGGCAGTTATCACTATCTTCCCTTGATCTTTCTGATCAGAAGATCCCCAGACCTCAAGCAGTGCCTCCTCACAAGGAACTGATAGCCAACTTCTGAATCAGCCAGAAGAGCCGGCCTCCTCAGCACCATCCCTCCCAGTGCCTGAAAAAGAGCCCACAGTAAGTCGTGAGCAGCTTCCTAGACTGCATTTCAAGATTTGGGAGAGTCTGCACCTATAGCTCCCAAGCCAGTGGTCCCTGGAACTGTCACCTAGTTGACACTGCCTTAACAACACTGGGGGATATTTGTGACCAGGCATCTAAATTGTGGATTTCTGGATGCAGAGTCATGGTCTTTTACATCTTCCCTTGCTGTCTCCTCTCTGCAGTTCTTCTGAATGATGGACCTTGACTCCTTTTTTGCCTTATCGCACTTGCAGTGATGGTCTATGAGGTTGTTCCCTAGGGGAGAAGTGATGTGCGTATCTCCTGCATAGAGTCTTATATCACATTCACTGCCTGACACGGACTTCAGAACTCCTGCGTCAGCCACCCGTCTTAACCAGAGCCATGGGAGGAAGGAATTTCTTTTCCTAACTTAAGTGGAACTGTTTAAAACCTCTATTAACTTGGGTTCCTTTTTTTCTAGGTTACTTCAGGCCCTATGCAGAGACCTCAGCTGTTGAAGGTCAAGAGGAAGAAGCTAAGGGGGCTCTTCAGTTAACCTGTCACTGTCTCAACTGCTGAGGATGGACTCAGAGAGTAGTTTCTTAGTGTCACCTTGAAAGGAGGTCCTGTGACAGCAGCATCTCTGACACAGAGTTACACAGTCAGGGACTCCACTGTAAGGGCAAGATAACTGAAGTTCATGTTGACAGGCATGGATACTATTAACTGAGGGAATCCTGGCTCCAATCCATCGGGCACTGGCCTTCCCTGTCCGAGTGGATGCCAACCTCTGGGAATCCCATACCCTCCTTTCTTTTGGTGAAGGTTCTCTAGACCCAGGATCTACCATGGACTTTAGGTATATGGGGCAGGTCTGCAGAAAGGCACAGCATGCTTAGGAAGCCTTGTCTACCTTTCTTAAGAGTCCCTAGCCAGTCCCAGGTGTTCCTCAGAGACCCTCTCCTCTCTTTAGCATGGAATAAAAAGCACTCACACTCCCCTGCTTTTGAGATTGCTTATCTGTGGAACACATAACCAACTCACTTCACTTTACTGGGTCCCACCCCATTGTTGTCTCTGGATGAAGTCTAGGCCCTCGGTCTAATCCTTCAGGTTCTTCTTATACTTCTCTTCTGTGGCCTGTGCTAAGCCTCCAATCGGGAGCTTTGATCTTGAGACCTCTCTCCATGGTGGGCACAAGATAGCAGAACATATGGTTTCTGTGCTCTTTGGTCCAACTTGATATGGGTTTATTTTGGTCTATTTCCAAGGCATAGACAACAGGTTAATATGGGATTGAATATGGGATTGAAATTACAAAGAGCTCTGAGCCCTAGGGCCAAGTTAGTTTCCCGGAGTGGGAGAAAAAGGAATTTTATTTTCCCATCCTTCACTTCACTTCAAATAACATAGTAACTAGAAGAATTAGAAAAGATAGGATGACAGGGAACAGGAAATATGTCCAGAGGAGTTCTCTGGAACCAAAAGAATTGATGTATAGAATGAATAGTGCTTAGCAGGAAAATATGTAAAGACTGTATGAGATAGGCAGAATCTTAGTTAGAAAGTGAACTCTTTGGACAAATCTAGCAGGATTTGAGACTTCCCTGGCTGTCCAGTGGATAGGACTCGGTGCTTTCACTGCTGTGGCCGCAGTCGGGGAACTAAGATTCCACAAGCTGCATGGCATGGCCAAAAAAAAAAAAAAAGAAGATTTAGCAGAAGAGAATTCACAGAGTTCCTTGGCCTTCTCTGCTAGGTTTTCCTATATAGGCAAGACCATCTGAAACTTTACCTTGGAGAGACAGGAAGGAAAGTAGAACTCAGATATTCACTGGGAGCTGTTAGGTAGAGGCCTTTTCTGGTTCAGTTACTTACGATGGTCAAAGGCCTCCTCGTCCACATGTCCTCTCTGGCTGGGACTGGTGTGTCTGTCCCCATGTCAAGTCTTGGGGGAAAGAGGATGATCCAAGTAATCATAAAATAATAATGATTATAATAACAATAAAAAACAGCTACCAGTTAATGTATACCAGGTACTCTAATAAGTGCCTGGCATTGAATCCTCAAAGCATCATATGAAGAAGATACTGTTAACCCACTAGGAAATGGAGTCTTGAAGGGACTAAGTGACTTATCAGAGGTCACACAGCTAATAAGTAACAGCCAGAATTTGAACCCAGACAGCTGAGTTCTAAACTGCATTATTACATACATTACCGAAAACATTTTCCAGGAAGGATGTAACGTCCTTCTTTCTCCCGTGAGGCTGCCTCTTTTCAAAGAGGATGTTCTTTCTACTCCCTATTAGCTCTTCAAGGGAGGAGCCTTGGCGGACCCCAGGACTTAACCACCAGGCCTTTTTACCTGCTGGCAGAGCCTGAGAGAGCTCCACCAGGGCTCATTCCCAGTTGCTGCTGATAACTTACTTTACCCTCAGACCCAGTCTGTGCCCTGGTGGTGACTGTCATTGAAGTGAATTGGGAACTATGTAAAAACAATCTATCAGATGACTTACTTTGTTGTTTAGTTTCTCTTGGCATAATTTAGATGGCCAGATTTCAAGGTATGAGACCACATGAAAAATGGAAAGACTTCCGCAGCAAGCTGGGGGAAAATAAGGGTTCTTTACCCTAGATAATCCTTCTGCCCTAAGAGCACAGTCTCAAGAGCAGGCATTTTTAATCAGAGAGGGATCAGGGGTTTTAGAATCCCCTAAAATTATAAGTAAAGTCTTAACAGCATAATTTTTCTTTTCATGTTCTCAAAAGAATGTGTAACTTTTTAAAAAGGTTAAGTAAGAGTATGCCTCATGACCTCCCCGCCCACTGCCCCCTTTATCCCCAGAGGTTGCTGCCCCCATGGGGGTATTGCCCAAACACACCCTTAGAGAAACATTGCTCCCCAAGGCCCTGCCTCAGTCATTCTTGCTCTGAAGCTCTTGCCCCCCAAAGCAAAGGGTGGTGTTTGAAAATCATTCATCCCAGGGCAACTCCAGGGAAATCCCTGCCTTGACAAATTGGCCTAGCCAGGCTGTATTCCAGCCCTGCCCCCTGGCTTGGGCCCCTCCCTGAGGCCCCCAGGCTGGCCCAGCCCCACTCCACATGCACATAAAAGGGTCGAATTCTCGTGGCTGCTCCATAAATTTTATTCCGTAAATATTAGTTTTCCCTGTGTTTAATAAAGCAGTGGCCCACCTCCCCGCCTACCCACCCGCTCCCCGGGGCTGGGGCTGGGGCCAGGGCTGGCTGGTGGGAGAAGGGACTCTTTCAATTGCTTTGGAGTATTTTTAGAAAAAAAAATAATATAAGGTGGTTTACAGCAGCAAGCCAGCAAACCAGGAGCAGGAGTAGGGACCTCGAGGAAGTTCCTGCAGGAACTTGACCTAAAAAGTAGAGAAATAGCGCCACCTAGGCTGCAAGGCCTACTTGGCCCTGCCGGTGGTTCACCCCTCCCCCACGGTCAGCCAGGAGAGGCCAGCTCTTTGCTGGGAGAGAAATCTTCATCCCTTAGCACTCCAGCTGGGCAGCACCTCCTCTCTTCAGGCCTCACCGAGGGCTTTCTCAGCAGCCCTGAGGGCAGAGCCCGAGCTGGGTCCTGGAAAACCCCACGAGGGTCATTCTCTGTTCTGTCACCAATCATCCAATCTCCCAGATCAAGGAGTGTCTCCAAGGGGTAGTAAAATTATTGAAAAGGGAGGAAGGAGCTTCTAGTCTCTGCCCACTGAATCCTGAGGAACTAGCCCTGGAGTCCCTAGGGTGTAAAGTGGCAAAGAGTGAGATCTGAGCTCCTGTACTCTGGACTTGGAAAGAATCTGTTCCTGTTGGACCAAGATCCTTCCACGGGTCTGATACAGTTCACCTTCGGTGAGCACTTGGGGGAGGGAGAGATGCTCAAGTCTCCTGAATACTCAGCCTGCTACTTCTTAATTTTATCCCGTGGTCCATTTGAACTCCCTTTTCTTGCGTTCCTTTTCACTTAAACCTCCCATTTTCCGAAGCCCTTACCTCCTCCTCCCTGGTCTGCTGGGAGATCAGCGGGAGCCGGTGTGTCATTCTGTACAGAGATGGTGGGAGTGGGGATGGAAAAGCCCGTGCCTTTTCTCCTCGTCCTAGATTTGGTCTCGTTCTTGACATTGTCACCAGGGGCATTTCCTTCTTCCAATTATTCTGTCCTTCATTTCCTCCTGTTTACAAAGCTAAGGGGATTTGCTCCAGAGAGTATCGGGGAAACCTAAAATCCTCTTAATTACCCTTCCTCGTGATGTAGTAAGCTCACTTTATCTGTTCTGCCCACCTCCTTGCTATTTGTGCTGTTAATATAATCAGTGTTTATATACAGATTTCCTATGGGCTTTTTGTTTTCATCCTTACATTGGCATATACTCTGAGAACAGGGTCAGTTTTTAACGCTAAATCAAAAAATATCACTGTGTTGGGATTATACTACTAAGGGGTGCAACGTTATGTTCACTGGGTTTTCATGCAATCACGATATGCTTTTCTGAGCTCTTCCCAGAAGTATTTTTCTATCTTTTAATTTTCCTGAAGAAGAAACTGTTCAAAAGGAGCAAGTGACATTCTACAAGGAAGCCACTAAACTCAGAGCTCAAGACCCTTGGTTCCTAGTCCCTGTCACCAACATGAGTAAATGCACGGACTCACAGAACTGTGGTGGATTCTGCTAGCACTTAGATACAGAGAGAAATGCCAGAAGAGAAGGGAGCCCACGCTCTGGAGGGAGGATTTCCCCTAGCTGCTGTGACCTCCTGGAAGCTGCTGCAGGGTATTCTTGTTGAGGGCTTCTTAATGCTCTCTTTTTCTTCCATGTTCTCTTGGACAGGGCTTCAGAAGATCCCACCCTGAGGGGAAACATTCAGAGAAGGCAGGGTGTGAGGTAGCTTGTCTGTCTGTGATGGGCGAGGGACCCTAGGGAATCCATCTCTACTTGAGGATCTAGAAACCCATCTATCCTCTGTCTTCCATCCCAGAGCTATCAAGGAATACTTTTCTCCTGAGACTTGCATTTATGGTGGGCTTTAAGCTTCCCCTCAATTCTTGGGTCTCACTTTTCTACCCTGGCATATGGGAAGTCATGAGGTAGCACCAAAGCATTCTAGCAAAAGCTCAGTCTCTTCAAAGCTGTGAAATCCTACCTGCCCTCAGTTTCTCTGTCCTGGAACCCAACATATTTTGCTGTGCTTTCCACACTCCTGGACCCTTTGAGTGAGCGCTAGCCTCTCAGCACCTAACTCTCATGGGTTTGTGAGAATCTGGGCCAGCCTAGGGAACCCGGAAGAAGCATTGGAAAACTCCAGGGTGTGGGGAGCACACAGCCATTGACTCACCTGGGAATATTGTGCCAGGTTACTCGTCCTGCCGGCGGCTGAGGGCCAGGAGTTAAAGGAGCATGCAGTGTCACACTCTTCCTCCCTCCTCTCACTTTGGGGTTAGAATTGGGGAGTAGGGCTTGGGGGCTGCAGGGAGTCCCTTCTGAAATCTGGGTGTTGTATTTACTTTTTCATATTGGCAGCTGGAAGGGGAAGCCCATCCCAGCTCGGCATTGTTGTCTAACATGGTTAATCAGATCCTATAATCCTGCTGTGGAAATATTGGGCCTCACTCAAAACAATAGAGACCAAGAATATTGTGGTTAAATTTCAACCAGCTGCCTCCCTGGCCTGTTTGCCTAACCCCTACCCCGCTCTCCTGGGCCAGAGTCCTCCTGGCTTTATGGACCCCTGATAGGATCGACAGCCAGTCAGAAATGGGTGACAAGAGCAGGGAGGATGGAGTAGGGGAAGGGTAATCCTCTCGACTAGCACTCCATCCTGTCTTTCCCCTCCCACTCCAGGCCTTGAAGGTTGAGCAGGGGGTGGTGAAACAAGTTGGAGCTGGTGGGGAAGCCCCCGCTGGGTCTGGGTGTGTGTTCAGGGGTCAAGAGCAGTACTGCTGGGAATCCTGGTTGGTAAAGAGATCCCTTATTCAAGACAGAAAAAGACTCCTGCCAGATGAGAAGGAAAGACCGCCAGTTTCATTTATTACTACTGCCTGGTGCTTCCAGGGCACAAAGCAATGCCAGTTGGTCGTATGTCACATATGGGGGAATAGGAAGGCACTGGTTGGGGGAAGGGGAGCTGGTAATAAATATTTCTGTTTCATTTAGTAACCTGATATATCGGCAATATAAATAATGCTGTGATGATGTATGAAGGTGATACTGATACCCCAACTTGAGTGCTTTCCTGGTAGTGGTAATGTCCATTGTGGTGCTCTCTTGAATAAGTACGAATTAACTGTGGCAGGGTAATTTATATAATTAGAATAGCAGGACAGAGGGAATAGGTAAGCTGTGCAATGGCATTTTGGAAAAAAACCAGAAAGATGCAGTGTCTGGACTGTGCGGAAGGGGAAAATTAACATGTGCTACGTTCAGGAAAAGGCAGAGGATGTTCCTGTTGTAGATCCTAGGGCACCCAGCTTGCGGAGTGGCCAACTTTGAGTTTGTACTTGGCTGTCACACACCCACTGGGCACAAGTTGCCACCACACTGCTTTTGGAGGTGTCATCAATGAGGTGAAGTACAGCGAGGCCCTAGTTCCAGCACCGTGGACTATTGAACGGTCAAAGTGTATGCATTGTTTAGGATTTGAAGAATGAAAATAGCACAGCTGTGCCAAACGAAACTGCAGGTATTTAATCTCTTCATATAGGGCAGGAGTGGAGCAACATCAGAGGACATTTGATGTTTCCCACCTGGGGTGCCATGTGATGATTCAGGGACTAGCATGGCTCCTGTGGGTCATTCATCAAAGCCATTTTAAAGCAGGGACTGCTTGGTGGGAACTGAGCTTCCCATCAGAAAGACATCTGGGAAATACTTCCTTGGACTAAGAATCTAAGAGAGGTGTATGCTTCTGTGTGGGAATCTCAAAAATACCTTAATGGCAGTCATCAAATCAAATTGAAGCAGGTATGAAACTGACATCAAGATGATTTAAAGATGACGGAAAACATCTCAACAGTTAAACTTGGGTAACTGGTGGGAAGAATTCAGTGTGAAGAAAGATCCCCCATGGAATCTCTAAAGAATGGGCTATATTCCTGACCAGGAAAGGGATGTAAGAAACCAAGTTGGTTACGCTGTACAGAGACGTGAACTGCAAAATGGGGAAGTCCAACAGGAACATTCCAAATCACTGCAAAGGAATTCAAAGGAATGGCATGGGTTTGTTGGAAATGTGTTGGGAATGAGATAGAAAAACCCACATTCGATAAGAAACAGGAATACCTAGACATGTATTAACTCATATATATATTGAATGCTTACTCACTAGCATTCCCACCAATGGGGCATTATGCTACTTGCTGTCTTATGGCCACAAAGATATATCTTCTGCTCTCAAGAAGTCTACAATCCAAAGATGATATTTAAAGCATAGATTTTTTTCCCCCAAAGTGTGAAGAAGAAAGTGAGGGCCATGAGTATGTATCTCTTTTTTAAAAAATTTAAAAGAATCCTATGGATAAATTCCGTTCTGTTACCTGCCTTTACTTAACTGCATTGTGTCTGTATTTACATGTCAATACATAAATCTCTTTAAAGGATAAGTTATCTTCACTCTGAGCTTCATAAAAAGTTTGAAAAACACTCCCATGATCAGAAAGAAAGTCAAGCTTATTCACTCCATCTCCCCTTCATCTTTGATCTCACTGGTCTCCTTGCTATTTCTCTAATATGAAAACACCTGAGGGCCTTTGCTCTTTGCATTTCTCTCTGCCCAGAACGCTCTTCCCTTAGGTGTCTGCTTGGTTGAAGCCCTCACCTCTTTCAGTTCTTAGCTTAAATCACACCATCTCAATGAGGCCTCTACTGATCCCCCTACTTAACAGAGCCACCTGCCTCCTGGCCTCGGACTGCTGCCCACAGGCTGGCTGTACTCTCAACCTTTTACCCTGTTTCATGTTTTGTGTTCACAGCCCTTATTCCCTTCTAACACATTATAATACATATTTGCTTTTTTACTTTTATTTTATTTTTTATTGCAGTACAGTTCATTTACAATGTTGTATTTGTTTCTGATGTACAGAAAAGTGATTCTTTTTAAAATTCTTTTCCATTATAGGTTATTACAAGGTATTTAATATAGTTCCTGGTGCTATACAGTAGGACCATGTTGTTTATCTATTTTATATATAGTAATATTTTTTATTTTTATATTTATTTTTGTCTCCCCAATGCCTTTCCACTAGAATAAAGTTCCATAAGGGCAGGAATCTTTTTTTTTTTTCTCCCATCTTGAGCACCTCTCCAGTGTCTGGCACTTAGTAGATGCTCAGAAATACTTGTTGAGTGAATATATGAAGAAGGATTATCACACACACACACACACACACACACACACACACACACACACCCCTCCACAGCAGCAGTATCTTGAAGTGGTTTTAGAAATTTGTGGATATCAATGGATGTAATCTTTTTTGTTTGGGGCAACCAGTCATAAGGTGAGAGTGGGGATTAAATACCATTTTGTTAGCTATAACCATAACAGAATGAATTTGTCATTTTACAGAAACTAAGAATACACGTTATTAAAAAGTAAGTTACTATACACCTTTTTGCTTTCTTTGGCTATAGATCCTTGGCTATAGATCCGGCATCCTTAGGGTGCTATCTTGACCAAGAGAGACAGGTGAGAGAGTGTGGGTGGACTAGTACAGACTCAGTTACAGAAAGCTGACAGGCATGTCAGGAGCATCGCTTGAGTAGTAAAAGAGTAGAACCCCTTCCCCCTCCACTGCATTCATTCACTGAACTAGTATCTTCCAAGATTCTCTTTAAGCAACTAATTTCTTCCCAAATAGAGACACTGGGATGGAAATAAAGCCCATTAGTTAGTAAACATGTTATTATCCATATACAGAAATATATGTATGTCTTTCTGTCTGCAAGTGTCTTTCTGTCTATGAGAGTTTCACACAGTCTTTAAGTCTCTGACTTGAGGGGAAAATACTCTCTTTGTAACTAATTCTGCTACTTTTTCCTACCTTGTCAAAGTCATCAAAGCAAGGTCTTTAATGCTTGAATCTCTCTGAAGTGCCTTGTAATGAGCTTATTGTTAGGGCAAAGGTAACTTGACATTCCCATTTCTAATCAATAACCAGCTTTTAAAGCATTGTTAGTTTTGAGTGGCTCTAACTGGATCTCCAAATGTGTTCTGCACTGATCAGAGGCTTGAAAGACAGGCATGCTTCTTTCATTTCAGCATTTGGGTGAAATTTGGTGGAGTTGCTAACCTCTTCAAAAAATCAACAGTAGGAGTCAGAATGATCCCAACCAGTTGGGGAAATGGTTAGTCAAAGACAGTATGAATTTTTAAAGCCCAAGATGAGGATAATAAGAGTTTCCTAGATTTAGAGAGAAAATGAGTGACTTGAACAGAGGTCAGCAACCCAGCATGCTTGCGCTAGGAATCACTCACCAAGAAGCTGGATTATTATGGAGTCAGACAGGCCTGGATTCCAACTCCAACTCCTCCAACATCCTCACTTAGAAGCTCTGAACCTCAGTTCCTCATTCATAAAATGAAGATGGTTGTGTGAACTTCATAAGGTTTTTGTGAAGGTTACATCAGATAATATTAGGGCTTCTCCCCTCTACTAGATCATCCAACTTGGCGCTTCATGATTACGATGCCAGCATCTTTGCTTGGGCCACTGTCCTTTCCTGAGTATCCTCTTCATTTCTTCCAGTCATTCCTTTCCCTCCTTCAAAACATCTCTTCCAAGAGGTCTAACCCCACGCTAATTGTATCTTAATTCCATATTCTTCTAGATCAAGTTCATCTTATCTATTAACCTATCTAGTTTAGAATGCATTATTCTGTACTCATTTATGAATGGCATTCATGGCTTTGTAACTGCCTTTTATTTTCATGATTTGAGGTTAGATAGTAAATACCTTGAAGACAACTATGTCTTCTACTTTTCTGTTTGCATTTTTCATCCTTTTGTGCCTATTACACTAGCATGCACAATGTAGATACTTCCCTAATATAAAGAAGTAGGGCCTCTTAATCCCCACCACTGTCTTGGGTGCACATAGATGAGCATCCTGATGTATTTCCTGTGGACGAGTAATAAGAATCAGAGAACTGCTACCGCCAGTGAAACGTCCAGAGGATGACAATGAATTATACATAAGATTTGTATTTTGCGGCTTGTATTTTTAACCCTCTTAACAACCCTACGAGGTAGGTGATATTAATTTTCACTTTATAGATGAGAGAACTAAAATTCAGAAAAGTCAAGTGACTTGCTCAAGGCCACACAGGTAAAAGATATCAAAGAGAGTTTTCAGACACAGATCTGCCAACTCCAGGCCTTAGTGCTCTTTCTACTGAGCCAGGGCTGCTGCGCACTGAATCAGTGGAGGATATTTGACTAACTGCATTCCTGAAACTTGTCTGGTTGTGGCTTAGCACTTGTGGATTTAGAGCAGGATAGATCTGGTCAAGAAGCAGGATCAGGAGAAAAAAGACTAGTTGATTATAGAAGTGTGGACCTACACTGTGTGTGTGTGTGTATGTGTGTGTGTGTATCGCTATTAGTACAGCGTATTTGTACTATGGTGTTAAATTCAAGACTGACTAAAAATGCCAACATGGTAATCTACTAAACAGATGTTTAAATTATCAGGTTCTAATGGTGTATTTTCCTCCCTCCCTTTCCTTCCAAACTATTTTCCCAACTTTTACTCTTGTAAGCAAAAAATCATATTATCCAAAGAAATAGATTTTACTTTGTTTTCTTCAAAATAGAGATGGTTGAGGGGTAGAAGAGATCCAAAGTTGAGAGAAGAAAAGTGATTTTACCAACAGGCCCAGGACTCAGATGTGAGGTGCCCTGATAAGGCTCTATTGCTGCTGCTCAGACCTCAGGCCATTGGTGCCTCCAGAATGGGACACCTTGGTTCTCCAATTTTACTGCAGGCAAAAGCCTGGCAGTGACCAGAAAAAGAACCAGGCTTTGTCTGAGAGGTCTAATGGATTGCGCCAACTCAGAAGCTATCCTACATCAACTGAACAGCTAAGAACATAGGCAGCTAAGAAATGACCAAGGTCCTTAGGCCCCAAATTGGATTAAAAGTGCTCCAAGGTCATTGCTATAGAAATTATGATGCTTCCAATCTCTGTCGTCCTCTCCCCCCTCCTCCACTGAAGGAGATCGGACTGAAGCCGACCTAAATTTGAGATTCAGATCTTGAATAGCCATTGTGTCCTGAGAAAAGATTATAGGTTTGGAGCAAAAACGCTCTGGGTTCAAGTCTTGACTGTGGGGCCACAGGCAAATTACTTTACTTCTAGAGCTTTAGAGTTGTATACTGGCAAAATGAGAATAATTGCTGTGCACAGAGGGCTATTCTGAAGGTTTTTACTAAGTGCTTAAAGCACCTGTCATAGACAAAGGACTAAATAAATGTTAGCCCCCCATCTGCTTCTCCCAGGACACACCCTGGTCACTGCTCCTAAGTTGCTAGGCCGAGGAGGGTCTAGACTTAGTGGAGCGCAATCTAAACCAACAAGGTTGCCCTGCTGTGGAAGCACCCCTGATGCCAAGCTATATCTGCCCTGTGTAAGTAATTCCTATTTGACACTGATCAGATCTTTACCAGAGATTTGTATTCAACAGGATCACAGCTTAAGAGAAGAAATGAGAGGAAGAATGGTAAAGTTAATAAATGGTTATAAGGTAGAACCTCTGAGGGAAGCTGAAAGAAATTGTCTTTCACTTGGAGAAAAGAAGATTGAAAGTGGATTTAACAACTCTTCAAGACCATGCATACTGGATAATAAGCAGGATAATGGCCCTAATCTCTATGGCCAGAAAAAGAGGAAAGGAGTTGAATTTGCATTTGAGACGAGGAAGAAAGAAAGATTGAATTTAAAGCAAAACTTCTCTAAAAAGTTATTATAGAACACCGGGATAGGTGACCATGGGAGCCTATGGGATTTTCTTTTTCGGACCTCTGAAAAACAGAGCCTTGTTTGTCTGGATTGGGAGAGGTACTGACCTGGCTGAGCAGTGTGCCCCAGAAATCTGAGCAGGAGAGAGGGAGGGGGTGGGGAATATTGCAGGGATAGTTCTTGAACCCCGAGAAACATACATTAAAGCACTTTGGAAGCTTTCAAGGAAAAGAAGCAATGTTACAGTAATCTGTGACTGGGAGACACAGAATCTGAATGCAAATATAAGAACGGACATGCGGTGTGGGGAGGAAGTACAGGCAAAGAGAAGTAAAGGAAACGAGCCATTTTGTTTCCAAGTGACAGACATCCGTCCACCCTGGTGGAGCCGTCCTAAATTCCCTTCTGTGGGCCTCAGTTTCCTTTTCTGTAATATGAAGTGCTTGAATTAAGCACTCACTTTTGAGTCCCTTCCAATTCTGAATTTGTGTTCATAAAGTCGATCCAGAGAAAATGTGAGTACATCTGTGAAAATCTACCAGTGTCCAAAACCCAGGCTGTACTGGATGGCTGAGTGCTGCCCAGTGAGGGCCCGGGCTCTGGGGTCAGTTGGTGTGGGGGATGGGGTGAATCCCTCAGCCAGGAGCAAGTTGCTTTTCTTCTCTGAACTGCACAATCTTCAAAATTTCAAAATGCGGGTGATAATAGCTCATTTGGAGTTGTAAGTTTAAATTAGATAATGCAAGTAGAATGCTTAGTATAGTAATATCTAATAGCTTCCATATATCAGGCACATAAGCAGTACCTATTGTATTAATATTCTTGCAATGAGAATTTTTAAACCGTTTTATTTCTCACCCTTTTATTTCTATATTGAATTTGTAGAAAATACTGCAAACACATTACATAATTTGTGATGGTGGTGTTTGTTTTTAATACACTTGTCTTTTCTTGTTTTAACAGAATGAATCCTAATTCATTCAGCTTTCCTGAATGTCATATTAACCCATGTTTACATCTCTGACTGCCACCACGCATTCTCTGCCCTTGTTCATTTGTGAAGTAGAGCTAAGAGAGTTATTTAGCAGCTTCTGTGTCCTGCGGCTTTGAATCATTTTTTGCATTCTCAGCAAGCCCCGGCCCCTGCGATCTGTGCCTGCCCGTCTTCAACGTGGTCAGTCGGGGTTCTCCCGTATTCTGTTGATGTCACCATTTAGCCTCTCTTCTCTACACCTTGGCCTATTCCTTCGCAACTTCATCTTGCTCCTTTTAACAGTGTTTCCAATTCAACCCCCACCCCCACCCCTTTACTCTTCATGAGGCTAAATGCCCCACTCCCAGCTTCAGACCGGACGGCCGTGGGATGTGCACCGGGTTGATACAGAATTTCAGCTCCAGCAAGCTGAGAGGGCGCGCCTCCTGGGCCAGGGTGGGGCACCAGGTTATGAGCGGCCTCCTGCCTTTTGGGTTTACTTCCCCGCAAAGGACACCGTAGGCGGCTATGCGGTCCGGCCACTGCCCCCCGCCCCTCGCGTCCGGCCGCGCCGTGGGTTGCGGTCTCTGTGGGGGTGGCAGCTCCTGGCGGGGCACCCCGGAGCCGCGGGGAGCCCAGAGGCGAGGCCAAGGCGGGGTGGGGCGCGTCCGGGCGGGGAGGGCAGACTCAGGCAGTGCAGGGGGCGCCAAGGGCAGCGGGCGGGCGGACGCGCGGCGGAGGAGCGAGCGGGACGAGGGCTGGCTAGTGCCGCGGCCGCCCGCCCGAGGGGGAGGAGGCTGTGCTTCCCTTGCCGCAGGTTTGCTGTCGAGCGCACAGGAGGCAGGGACATGGGTAGGGTGCGGTCTGCGCGGGGCCCGAGCCCGGATCTCTTCCATTTCCCCTCTCACTCGGCCCCGGGCTGCGCCGCAGACGGCAGCAGCTCCCGCTCCGCCCCAGCCGCCTGACCGCCGGGCCGGGGTGCTAACCGCGGGGCCCGCCAGCCCGCCGTCCCGGACAGCCCAGCCCAGACCGGCGGCCCGCAGCCCCGCCGCCCGCCGCCCCCCGCCGTCGCCGCGTTGCCAAAACAAACGGGCCGGCCTATTTATTGGCGGCCGGCGAGCCGGGCAGCTCAGAGTCGAGGCGCCGAGGGGGACAGAGCGCCGCCACCAGCCAGGGCCCCGGGCCCCCGCCCTGCACCTGAGTCCCGCCGGCCCTGCGCCGCGCCGCGCAGCCCATGGCGCCCCCACCTGGAGCCCCCCGGAGCCACCCGGACGCCTGAGACCCCGCAGCGCTCCCGTCGACTCGCCCACCCATCAGCCCACCAGGCGTCCTCTCCCGCCGGGCTCCTGGGCTCCCCGGCCATGTCTCCCGCCCGGCTCCGGCCCCGACTGCGGTTCTGCCTGCTCCTGCTGCTGCTGCTGGTGCCGGCGGCGCGGGGCTGCGGGCCGGGCCGGGTGGTGGGCAGCCGCCGTCGGCCGCCGCGGAAGCTCGTGCCGCTCGCGTATAAGCAGTTCAGCCCCAACGTGCCCGAGAAGACCCTGGGCGCCAGCGGGCGTTACGAAGGCAAGATCGCGCGCAGCTCGGAGCGCTTCAAGGAGCTCACCCCCAACTACAATCCCGACATCATCTTCAAGGACGAGGAGAACACAGGCGCCGACCGCCTCATGACCCAGGTGAGCGCGAAACGCCCTCGCTGGGCGCCGCCGCCGAAGCACCGCCACCTGCCCGGCCCTACCCGCCCCCTGGCACCTTTCCTTGACTGGCTGGCACGCCCCCTGGCACCTGCCCTTCTCGCCGAGATGGGCCGGCCGGGGTCCCGGCGGAGTATTAGCATTCCCCGAGCCCGCCGGAGGCTGTGAGAAGAGCTCCCCGCTGCCAAGAGCCACAGCCCAGCCGGTTGGCCGTGGCCCCTCTGCCCTGGAGTGCTGGCAGCTCAGGTCAGATGCGGCACCTGGAGGTACCTCTACCTGACTGCCTCCTGCGCCTCCGGGATGCACCAGTCCCTCCCGGCCTAATCTTCCGCACGGCTGCGCCCCTTTCATTTCGAGGCGATTTGGCACCCCTGAGGCGAAGAAGCTCCGGGCGCGGAGGGCCCCACTGGCCTTTCCTTCCCGTGCGCTCTCGGTTCTCAGCGCTGCCCCCTCCTGGAGCAGCGCCCCGGCGGGGTCTGGGTTTAAGGAACAGCGGGGAATATTAGAGCCAGGAGGTGGAGGTGGGGAAGGGAACTTGAAGGGCAAGCCCACGTGTCTGTCCCGAGAGCTGAGCGGCGCAGCTGCAGTTGAAGGGTGAGGTGCCAGGCCTCCGGGCTCTGAGACCTAACTTCGGGGGGGGGGGGGGGGGGGGTCCCTGGATTTGGTGGCGGGGATGGATTGAAAGACAGGGGCTGGGATGCCGGACAGCCCCACAGCAGGGCTAACTTTAGTCTCTGCGTGCTCGGAACAGGACCAGCACTCAACCCAAGCGCCTCGGGAAGGGGTGGGGGTGGGGGGGTGGAGAGCAAACTTTCTTCCCTGCTGCCGGGTTCGCAAGGGAAGACATCTCCGTCCCCTTCCTTAGTGGTCTCCCGGGGCTTCCACCGCAGGCAGGCGGCCTGCTTTCTAGGTGCTCTGGGAACGGCAGCTAGACCACGGCCCTCAGCATGCGCTCTGGCGCCGGGTCTGGCCGGCGGGTGTCGGGGCGAAGGTTGGCTGGTGGCCGGGCCGGGCCGGGCGCCGAGGAATGCAGATAAGGATCCGGGCCACGGGCTGGGCAATCATTGACAGCGCGTGCCCGGGCTCTGGACCCGAGGAGGGGAGGGGTGGTGGGGGATAGAGGGGCGGGGAGCAGGGGCCGCGGAGCGGACATAGGTGGGTGGCTAGAAGCCTGGCGTCAAGGAACACACGGAGCTCCCTCCCCGGGCAGTGAGCACCCCCAGCTAGATTGCATCCTGGGATGCATCCTGGGAGGACCGACAGGGCCTTGGGTTTTAGCCGCTGTTGGCTCCTGGGAGACCGAGTCCAAGGGTCTGTGGGGCCCGGGCTCTGAGGGGCGGGGGTAGTTCGAAACATGTGCTACCTACACTTGGGAGCGCCTGGCACCTCAAAGTGAAGGACTGTGGAAAGGCCCCTCTCCCCCAGGCCCCTCCCCCCAGTCAACTGCGGGGTCCCTTGGGCTCCAGGCACGAAGGGAGCCAGCACAGACGATGATCTCTGCGGTCCTTCCCCCAGGGCACAGCTCTACTCCCACTCCCTGGGAGGCGGAGCATGAAGCCGGCTCCCTGAGATCACACGCTCAGTTTCTCGGGTCCCTTCCCAGACAGGGGCGGCGCAGAGGTGCTGAGGGCTCTCGACTCAGGGAGAACGTTGCCTGGGTTTATCAACTCGGAGCGCACCCCTTGCAGCGGGAGACCATCCGCATGGTCCTCCATCTGGCCAGGCCAGGCGCTGGCCTTTACACCAGCTTCTGGTTCCCGGGCTGCCGCCTCCCCTGAGCGGGTGCGGGCCGGTTTTGGATCATGAGGGTCCCAGCTGGAATGCTCTGTGGCGCCGAGGGATCCAGGCAGGCTTAGGATTCCCCTCCAACCCACCCCCAGGCTGCTGAGGCGCTTCGCACCTGCCGCGCCTGCTGCGCCCTGGCCGCTTCGGGGACCTCAGCCCTGGGGCTACGGTGACACCTACTGGGCGCCTCGAGGCTTGCACGCCTAGCAGGCCGGCGGCCGGCAGTCAGCTCTGCTACCACCTTTATTCTCCAGGCAGCAGGCGGTCCCTGGCCCCTGGTCCCGCGGTGAGACCGAGGGACCCGGCGCTCAAAAGGTGGAGTCCTGTCTGTGGAGGGATCAGTAATCCCAGCAGGAGAGAGAGAGAGCTTAGAGAAAAGCCCCCAAGGGTGAGCGGATCGATGCGCCCTCCAGATTTGTGGCGCCGCCGCGCGGGCCAGGTCCCTGGGGCAGCTGATGCTAGAAGGGAAGGAGCACTTTAGGACTCTCTGTTCCTAGGAGAGAGGGATAGAGCACCCTCCCCGGTTTCCCGACTCCAGCGAGTGCAGTGGGAGAGTGAGGGACGAGGCTGCGCCGTAACCTGCCCGCGGGCCAGCTCCTCCCCCTAACTCGGCCTCCTTTCCTCTCGCAGCGCTGCAAGGACCGCCTGAACTCGCTGGCCATCTCGGTGATGAACCAGTGGCCCGGGGTGAAGCTGCGGGTGACCGAGGGCTGGGATGAAGATGGTCACCACTCGGAGGAGTCGCTGCATTATGAAGGCCGCGCGGTGGACATCACCACGTCGGACCGCGACCGCAATAAGTACGGACTGCTGGCGCGCTTGGCAGTGGAGGCCGGCTTCGACTGGGTGTATTACGAGTCCAAGGCGCACGTGCATTGCTCCGTCAAGTCCGGTGAGCCGCTGCCGGGGGGCTGGGCCCGGGGCCGGGGCCGCAGGGCGTGGACAGGCGGCGCTGGGCCCGCCGGGGCCAAGAAGGTGAAGAGACCCTCCCAGGGATGGAGGCGGGGACCCCGGGGAAGAGGACGTCCGCGGCGCTCCCCGCTGCTGCTCCTGACCACCTGCTCGACCCGTGCCTGATAGTGTCATGGCAGGAGCCTAGGGAGACAGGGCCCTGTCCCAGCGACGCTGGGTGCTGACTTGGCGGTCCACAGTCCAGAGCCTGCCGCAGGAGGTGCAAGACAGAGCAAGCTGGCCAGATGGAGGAAGCCAGGCTGACAGAGACGGCCTCCCCACCCAGTGTGGTGCAGAACGCTAGGGGGTGGGGTGGGACCAGGGGCCAGAGTGTGCCCAGACACCAGCGTGCCTGAGCGGGAGCCAGGAGCCCAGAGGTTCAGAACCCACGGCCCAGCTGCAGGTCAGGCCCTTTAAGGCACTGTGTACGCCCCTCTCAGGGGGCGCAGGCGTCCCCAGCCTCTCCTCCAGGACCCTGAAGCTGGACATTTGGGGGCAAAGCCAGCCATGAGGGCAAGAATAAACAGAGTGGACTTAATAAAGTGGATTTTCCCAGATCGGCCGCCTTGTTGATCAGAATTGGCAGGCACTGGGGCCTCGTCCCCCCCCCCCCCTTCAAATCTTGTCAGCGTCCCTGTCACCTGCATTGAACCCAGTCATGGATGCCTCAAATGGTTCCTGTGTGACTGCCAGCGTGGTCCCCCCTCGCTGCAGGCTCAGCCCTCCGTGCCGGCCCCATGCAGCTGTCACACTCACAGACCTGGCACACTGAGACCAGGCAGGCTTTTACTATTCCTGATCCCACCTGGGCTCACAGTGGTGACCCCACCCTGACCTTTCCCCTCAGCACTTCCCTGCCAACTGTGTCTGCTTCAAGTCACATCAACCCTTCACCTGCTAACGTCGGCCAGGTGCCAGCTCCTAGGGTGGCCACTTGCCTTCGTAACTCCTAACCCCCAAACACTATTCTGCATCCCACCCACTGATGCCATGGTGTCCCGTCCCCGCACAAGGACCCAGCACATGAACCGAAGATGGTGATTTCACCCTTGCCACTGAGCCACACCCTAGCCTGGCCATTCACTCTGAGCTTCCCCAGGAGTCTGTATTCTCGCCACTGACTGGTCCTTCTCTCCCTTGGGGTATAGACTCCAAGGGCCGCTTCTGGCACAGAACTTGGGGTGTCAGTCTGAGAGGGCAATTTTGGGGAGCATCTTAGCAATGGGTGAGAAATAATGGGACATCCAGATGCCAGAGGTGCTAAGCAACTTGCCTTCTCGACGAAGCTGCAGCTTCTGGGTGTCAAGTCACAGCTGACCACTGCTTGGCTCAGCTGACCTCTGGCCTCTCTGACTACTTCACAGCCTTGTCAGGATTGGGAGCAGATGGTGGGGCTTCACATGGGCTTCAGGAGGGCCCTTTCCCTCACACCCACTGGGTCTTGAAGCCTCAGTGTGCTCCTCTCATTGGCAAAGCATTAGGCTGGGGAGGAGGGCAGGAGGTCACACTGTGGGCTGGGGTGGATTCAAAGCTGCATGGAAAGTGGGGGGCAGGGGACAGGATATGGCGATGGGGGGCAGCCTGGGAGCAAGAGGAACTCTGGCTGGACTGGGGAGGGATGCTGTGACCGGGAATCCAAGCTCCACAGCAGTAATGCCTTCATGTCCCTTCTTCCCACAGAGCACTCGGCCGCGGCCAAGACAGGCGGCTGCTTCCCTGCTGGAGCCCAGGTGCGCCTGGAGAGTGGGGCACGTGTGGCCTTGTCAGCCGTGAGGCCAGGAGACCGAGTGCTGGCCATGGGGGAGGATGGGAACCCCACCTTCAGCGACGTACTCATTTTCCTCGATCGCGAACCAGACAGGCTGAGGGCCTTCCAGGTCATCGAGACCCAGGACCCCCCGCGCCGACTGGCACTCACACCCGCCCACCTGCTCTTCACGGCCAACAATCACACAGAGCCGGCCACCCACTTCCGGGCCACGTTTGCCAGCCAAGTGCAGCCCGGCCAGTATGTGCTGGTGGCGGGGGTCCCAGGCCTGCAGCCTGCCCGAGTGGCAGCCGTCTCCACACATGTGGCCCTTGGGGCCTACGCCCCATTAACGAGGCATGGGACACTGGTGGTGGAGGATGTGGTGGCCTCTTGCTTCGCGGCCGTGGCTGACCACCAGCTGGCTCAGTTGGCCTTTTGGCCCCTGCGACTGTTTCACAGCTTGGCGTGGGGCAGCTGGACCCCAGGGGAGGGTGTGCACTGGTACCCCCAGCTGCTCTACCGCCTGGGACGTCTCTTGCTGGAAGAGGGCAGCTTCCACTCACTGGGCATGGCTGGCGCAGGGAGCTGAAAGGATCCCTCTACTGCCCTCCCAGAACTGCCCAAATGGGTCCAAAGGCCTACCTGCCAGGAGGGCGCTGGCCCTGGAAGGGGCCTGAGCGGGGACACTGGTTTCTACCATCTCCTCCACCACAGGTGTACATCACTGAGACTTGGGCAATGCCAGCATCCTCCACCCCCATCCTGGTGTAGTGACAAAGCTGCAAGCTGAGCTGGCAGTGGGGGGTGGCCTCTCTTTCTATCCTAGAGACCAGTGGGTCCCAACCCAGCCAGCTCTCATTATGATTTTTCATACTTGCCTCCCGCAATGGGGAGGGCTCATTCCATCCATCTTAGGCCCCTCTTAAGTGGGCTTGCACCTCAGTTGATGCTGCTAGATTCCCTGGGAGCCAGCAGGGAGCCGGCTGGACTCAAGGCTGCCCAGAACTCAGAAGGCTGCAGGGTGGGGCAGCCAGCCTGGCCATCCTGAGGCATGACCTTCCTCTCTGGCCACGCTCCTCGGGACACATCCAGAGACTGTCGCTATCAGTGTACAGAGTTCCGTGTTCCGGCCAATGTGATCGTAGTGCCAGGACTGGGTGAGGGGCTGGATGTCCTTCCCACCCCTGCCCAGGCTCTGCATTCCCACTTCTGCTGAACCATGACCCCCCACCCCTCCTCCGGTCAGTCTCCCCCACCTTATTTATTGGCACCAAGGGGGAAGCCCATGGGAAAATTTGGGGGATGTTTTGGTCTTTTCTTCCTTTTGTAATAAAAATTATTTAAGTTGTTAGAGCCCTAGTGTCCAGGATGCCGAGTAGGGCCGATACACAGATAGCCCGGAGCCATGGGTGGGGCTGTCCAGGGCTGTGCTCACCTTCCTCCAAGGACAAAACCTCTAGAGCTCCCACCCCCTCTGTGGGCCCTTTCTCACCCAGTAGGTCTGCAAAGTCTCAACAGAGAGCTGTGCTCTGTGCCAGGCAAGGCCTTTCCATGCTGACTCCAAAGTTTACCCTAAACAGTTAGACCAGAGAAAGAACTGATGTAACTAGTCCATGGTCATTTCCCTCATCTAGAACCATCTCCTTGTGCCTGATTTAAGGTGCTTTCCCTGCTTATTCTGGTCTTTCTCAGGGCCAGGGTTTCTGATTTTTCACAGTGGATAATGAACCGTGGTATGAAAATATTCTGTAGAATTCACACCTGCCTTGTAGCCCATCCTGACTTCTTGGGTAAGTCAGGGGTCCCTAACCCAGCAGTTCTCAAACCTCAGAATCATCTGGGCAGCTTGTTTAAAAACGATTCCTGGTCCCACTTCCAGGATTCTGCTTTAATAGATCCAGATTGAGGCCCAGGAACTTAGTCTAAAGGATGCCAGTTTATTGCCAAGACAAGATGACCCCCTTCTTCCTTGTCTCTTGGTTTCTGTATCCCATGGCAGGTTTTTCTGTACTCATTATAGACCATCTGAGACTCCCTGGTCCTTTGATACAGTTGTTAAATTTTCAGGAATATTGTGAGCCAGTTGAAATAGGCCATAGTGGGCATATTTACACCACAGAAATTGGCATATGCTACAAATCAGAGCTCCCCTGACCATGGAGGGCCAATTGTTAAAGGACACCCCTGCCCAGGTTCTATCCTCTGACAGACTTCTGTGTTGGAAGTGGGGGGGCATGACTGCCCAGACTCTTACCTTACCATCCCCCCCTCCAGGAAGGAAAACTCCAGAGAAAAATTCATTGCCCTGGAGACTGTGTCATCTGAGAGGAATAGGCCCCCACAGACTAGAATGACAACTGCTATCATCTGATGAAGACTAACCATTGCCAGGCATCGTTCTAAGTGCTTTACATGCAGCACCAACTTCATTTTCGTAGCAACCCTATGCGGTGTATACTGTAACCTTACCGTTTCCCAGGTGAGGACACAGAAGTACGGGGAGGTTAAGTAACTCGCCCAAGATTATGCAGCAAGGGACAGGAGCAGGATTTGAACTCATGCATCTTGCTCGCAGGTCCACTGTTCTTACCACAGGGCTTTTCCCTTGGTGAACTTGGGTCCTTTCCAGAAGGTACTCTTAGCATTCCGGGACCGGAAATCTGTTTTGTCAGACCACATAGAGTATACTACTCATCACCTTGTGGCAGAGACTCTCATGGACCAGGTTCATAGGGACCAGAACATCTATGAACTCATTTGCAGTGAGAAACAGAAGGTCAAGTTCAGGAGGCTCTTGTCCATTCATTTGCACATTCGTTCTTTTATAGAAATTTTGCATGGTTGGGGGAGAGGGTGGTGCGGGGTAGAGAGATCAAGACTCTCCCCTATGGGGGGGGGCCTACATGCCTCTCCTACGGGGCCTGGGCATATTTTGTCTTGCAGACACAGAGCCATTTGGTGTCCCTAGACCTTTCTGTTCTGTAAGAGTCTCCTCACGAAACACATTTATTCTTCAGACAGAGGTGGCTGCAAAGATTCAGAAAAACACTTGGAATTCAGACCCTCAAAAGACCAACCTGGGGCTAGAGGTGAGGCCCTGCAGTTTTTCTGGGCATAGTGGCCCAGAACTGCAGTGACAGTGCCAGCTGGACAAGCAGAGACAGCCTGGAAAGTCATCCTCCACCTCTGCAGCGCGATGGCCTCAATCCCTCCCACCAGAGCCCAGCTTGCTTATCCTTTGTATGATGCCGAGGCCCAGAGGAAAGTCAACCGTACTGCCCAGGCCCGGGTAGCTACTGGCCCCATGCCTGCCTTTCCTCTCGGGCCTAAACTCAGCCCCCAAGGCAGCTGCATCCACAATGGTCATTGTTTGGTCATCGTTTGCTGGACACCCTTGTGCCAGGCACTGTGTCAGAATGAGGGAAAGAGGCAGTCCCTGTACTCAGTGAACTCCCGGGTAGCAGGGAGCAACATGGGGAGACAAATATCCACACCATGTGTTGAGTGTTGTGGCTGACATCCTCACAGGGGCTATGAGAGTGCCATGGAGATCCTGGGAACTAGGAAGACTTCCTGGAGGCGAGGATGCTGCAGGTAGAGCAAGGAGAAGTTTGCATGGCAGCTAAGTAAAGGAAGGGATCCAGGCTGAAGACATGGTAAATGCAAAGGCTTGGAAGGGGCTTCCCTGGTGGCGCAGTGGTTGAGAGTCCGCCTGCCGATGCAGGGGACATGGGTTCGTGCCCCGGTCCGGGAAGATCCCACATGCCGTGGGGCAGCTGGGCCCGTGAGCCATGGCCACTGAGGCTGCGCGTCCGGAGCCTGTAGCTCCACAACGGGAGAGGCCACAACAGTGAGAGGCCCGCGTACCGCAAAAAAAAAAAAAAAAAAAAAAAAGGCTTGGAAGAACCAGCATCAGGTCCGCAATCTCAAAGCCATCTGGCACAGGTGGGCATATGGCGAAGCTGATGTAGAGCTGGCCGGAGTTAGACAACACAGATCTTTGTGTTCCCCAAATTTGGACTTTATCTCGGGGGCTTGGGGAGCACCCAGGAGGTTTGAAGTCTGGAAAAGCTTGCAACTAGATTGTTTCAGAAAGCTCACCCAGCAGCACTGTGGAGCACAGACCAGAGAGGCAGCTGTGGAAGCAGGGAGTTCATTTGCTGGGCAGAGAAGTTGGTGACCTGGACTGAAGAAATGGCCGTGGGGTCAGAAGGAAGGTGACATTTAGGCAACAGAATGACCAGGACTTGAAGCCAGTTCAGGTGAGCAATGAAGGCAAGGAAGGGGCGCACATCAACTTTGGGTTTTTAAACATGAGATCCAGCTCCCCCACGTCCTTGACCTTGGTTCTTCTCTGGCCTTAGTGTCCACACCTTCAAGGGAGATGTCCAGGGATTTCTTGCCCATATAGATATCCTCTCTTTTCATTGTCCAAGGCTGGTCTACCTGAGTTCAAGGGACCCTCCAGGCTCTGCTCTCTCTGCCTGCACCCCTACCCCCATCCCGGAAGTGCATGGGGAGGAGATTCAGAGTAGCCCCTGATATCCCAGTCCAGGCAAGGTGCAAGACCATGCTGAGGGACTTCCCTGGTGGCCCAGTGGCTAAGACTCCACGCTCCCAATGCAGGGGGCCCGGGTTTGATCCCTGGTCAGGGAAATAGATCCCTCATGCCACAACTAAGAGTTCGCACTCCACAACTAAAGATCCCGTATACCACAACTAAAAGATCCCACATGCCGCAACTAAGACCCAGTGCAGCCAAAGAAAGAAAGAAACACTAAAAAAAAAAAAAAAAAAAAAAAAAAAATAGAAGACCATGCTGAAGTGTCAGGTGCTTGGGGAGACCTGGCTTGTGGGAGTCCAGGAGACAAAGTAGGGGAGCCTCCTGGCTGTGAGGCCTCTAAAGCTGCCTGGGCAGACTGCCCACAACACAGGGACCATTGCACCTGCCTTCCCAACTAGTCTGTGCGAGACCTCTCCTCAGGTACCCGGCCCCAAGCTGTCCTTGCAGCCTCCTCTCTTGTTTGGAAAGACCCCATCACTGCTGGGCATGGCTCTTCCAAAGCCCTGTGGCTCACACTCAGCCCTCTCCCCCAGCTCCTGCCCAAAGGGGATGCCTGTGGAGTGGCTTCTGACAGTGAGAAGGGAAGGGAAGGGGAAGGGCTGAACCAATGCAACAATCCTTTAGGCAGCCAGGCCTGCTGTTAGCACCTGCAGCCCCAGGATGGGAACCGGAAACAGGTGACCCTCCATTAAAAATCTTAGCAAAACGCCCCTTCAGAAGATGCAACTAGAAAAGACAACTCTCCTGGCCTGGCACCAGGAAGTCTGTTTAGGAGAAAGCCTCACACTGAGGTCGTGCGGGGCATGCAAAACGTCTGGATTTCAGGCCCCCCCCCCACCTTGTCTGCCCAGCCTAGAGCCCTTGTGCAGTATATAACTCGTACAACCTTAAACTCTGGCCCCGATGGGCCTCGGCCTCTGCCAGGCTCAGTCAGATTCTTCAGGTGGTGAAAATTTGGAGAGAAGTTCCCTACAGTGTCGCACGGGAGGAAGTGGGGAGAGATGACGAGGGGTGGGGATGGGATGTACAGTGTCTGGGCACTGCCTGGAAGTGGTTTGGGGCTGGGTATGTGTGACTTGGGCAAGGGTAGGTGGATGGATGATTGGGAGCGGATGCGCGGAGGAGAGCGTAGGCCATGCTCAAGGACTGGGAGCCAGTGCGACTGGGGCTCGAAGGTGCCAGGAGGGGAAATGGAAGTAGGGGAGGAGAAACGCTTCACCCCATAAAAGGGGCAGAGGTGAGGGCCTGGTGGGAAGTGCTGGAGCAGGAAACACCCCAAAGAAGGAATGGAGGCCCTCAGTGGGGAGCACAGGCCCTGCTCCCCACCTCAGATGGTGCCCCTGCTGCAGGAAAACTTCTGGCAGGTGTTGGCGGTGGCCGCTCTCCCAACCCATGCCCTCTGTCCCCTGGGTGGAGCGCGCCTCCCGGAGCTCGGGCCCACATCCCACACCCCAGCCTTGTTCTCAAAGCCTCTTTGTTCCACTGGCCGAGCTGTGGCCAGCCCGGATCTGATAAGGCCAGGTAGGGCAGATAGCAGCCCCACCTTGCAAGCCCGTGCTGCCTCAAGCCACACCCAGGCTGCTTTGCACGCACAGGGATAGACGTAGGGGGCTTCCCACCCAGGTAGGGGTTGGGGAGCCTCAATCTCTGGGCTGTCACTCCCTGCAGTCCGTGTAAGACCCCTCTCATGTGCATGGGGAAGCAGGATAAGGCAATTACCCCCCCCCCATTTCAGAGATAAATAAACTAAGTCTCCAAGAGGGAAAATGACTTGTCCACAGATATTTCTTCCACAATCAGGAGCATCAATTGCTGGGTCTGCTATTTACATAAAATCCTTTAAAAGTCCTAACATCCTGTGAAGTGAGGTTATTTTCAATTCCTAATTTGCAGAGAAGAAACTGAGGCCCAGAGAGGTGAAGTCACTTTCCCAAGGTCACACAGTAGCAGAGTCCAGACCAGAACTCAGGTCCCCTGCAGCAGCAAACTGAGGGAGGTGGGAACTCATGAAGAATGGGACAGATGCACTCCCAGCCTCCACCTAAAGATCTGATAGGGCTGGGGTGGCTAAGAACCTTCCAGGAAGGTGGTCCTGGAAAAACGATGTTCTAGATGTTGTGAGAGGATCTCATTTTGATGGGAGTGGCGATGGTTAAAATATGTCCATCAATTATTTGACACTGCTCTCCCCTTGAATCTGGCCTGAGACTAAGTCAGAAAAGGCCATGTAGCTTCTGCCTGGTTCTACCCTGAGCTTGCTAAGCTGGAAAGGTTATGGATAGTGTAAGGTCGGATCTTAACAAACGGCACCGGGAAACAGAGGAAAGCTTCAGGTGAGCTTTATTAGGGAGCGCTCCCGGGCGAGGTTCACTGGTCCGAGAGAAAGGGGCCAGAGAGAAGTCGCACCCGGGCGAGGGTTGGGCAAGATTTTATAGGGGAAGAAGGGAAAGGGGTGTGGTGAATCTGGGAGGGCACAGGGTATTCCTTATTTGGTGGTCTTTTTGGGTATCCTGGGGGACCGTTAGTCCCGCCCCTCGAAAGGCAGGAAGGCTGGGCTGGGTTCAAAGTCCCCAGGTCAGTTCCCGGAACTGGGTGGTCTGGAATGTCTCCAGGGCAGTTTCTGGAACTGGGTGGTCCGGAGAATTTCAGTCTGATGCAACCTGTGAATCTGATTGTGTTCCCCTGCCTCGGGCCAGTTGGCCTTACAGATAGGTGTCCCCAGCCATAGCCTAGCTGATCTTCCAGCCAACAGCCAGCATCAACCATCAGCTGTGTGAGTGCACCATCTTGGAGGTCCAGTCCAGTGGAGCCTTCAGGAGGCTGCAGCCCTGGCCAACATCTGACGGTAACTGTATGACAGAGTCCAAGTAAGAACTGCCTGGTCAAGCCCTTCTTGATTCCTGACCCACAAAATCATAAGTAAAATAAAATGGTTGTTTGAAATCTCGATGTTATTTCTTACACTGCCATGGTAACCAGAACAAAGGGCAAAGAGGGAATGGGATTTGATGAAGACATCTCCTGAGGCTCTCCAGAAGCCTTTAATATACTTTTACACAAAAGCTGTTTTAAAATGGAGTCTGCATGAGGCTGGAGGAGGTGTGGTGCTTCTTCATCTTCTAAAGGGGCAGTGTGTAGAAGACACACTGACTTGGAATAGACTCGGGGCAGAGAGAGACAAAGGGGAGGGTTGGAAAAGCACATCTCTCCACACTCGATTGAAAGAATGCTATGTATTTACTCTGGTAGCAGGATATCTGGTGATAGCAAACTCTTGGAGTAGTGAAGAGCCTTCTGGAAGGAAGGAAGTTCCTGGATCTGGGCTAGTGGGTGGCAAGGAGTTATACATTGCCAAGAAACGAATGCTACTAGAGATTTAAAAAACCCAAATGTTATATGTTGAAGAAAGTGCTCAAAGTTTGGGGCCAGACCTGAGAAAGGGGCTGGACATTCCCATAGACAGTTGCTGGCCACGTTTTCTCAGAGTGTCCCTGTAAGCCGAAAGCTGCCGGGCCTTGACAAAAGGTCCATGAAAATGAACTGAGAAGTACCCTGTTACCCTCATAAACTCCAGGTGTGTCTGCATCTGGCTTCTGCGCACACCTCTGAATGCCCAACTTAAGAAAACTCAGGGGAATTCCCTGGCAGTCCAGTGGTTAGAACTCTGCACTTTCACTGCTGAGGACCCAGGTTCTATCCCTGGTCAGGCAACTAAGATCTCACAAGCCACATGGTGCGGCCAAAAAGAAAGAAAGAAAAAGAAAGAAAGAAAGAGGAGACCTTCAAGATGGAGGAAGAGTAAGACGTGGAGATCACCTTCCTCCTCACAAATATATCAGAAATACATCTATGTGTGGAACAACTCCTACAGAACACCTACTGAACGCTGGCAGAAGACCTCAGACTTCCCAAAAGTGTCTTGATGCTCCAGCTGGGTGTCAGGCCTGTGCCTCTGAGGTGGGAGAGCCAAGTTCAGGACATTGGTCCACCAGAGACCTCCCGGCTCCATGTAATATCAAACGGCGAAAGCTCTCCCAGAGATCTCCATCTCAATATTAAGACCAAGCTCCACTCAATGACCAGCAAGCTACAGTGCTGGATACCCTATGCCAAACAACTAGCAAGACAGGAATACAAGCCCACCCATTAGCAGAGAGGCTGCCTAAAATCATAATACGGTCACAGACACCCCAAAACACACCATCGGATGTGGTCTTCCCCACCAGAAAGACAAGATCCAGCCTCATCCACCAGAACACAGGCACCAGTCCCCTCCACCAGGAAGCCTACACAGCCCACTGAAGCAACCTTACCCACTGGGGGCAGACACCAAAAACAACAGGAACTATGAACCTACAGTCTGCGAAAAGGAGACCCCAAACACAGTAAGTTAAGCAAAATGAGAAGACAGAGAAACACACAGCAGGTGAAGGAGCAAGGTAAAAACCCACCAGACCTAACAAATGAAGATGAAATAGGCAGTCTACCTGAAAAAGAATTCAGAGTAATGATAATAAAGATGACCCCAAATCTTGGAAATAGAATGGAGAAAATATAAGAAACATTTAACAAGGACTTAGATGAACTAAAGAGCAAACAAACAAGGATGAAAAACACAATAAATGAAATTTAAAATTCTCTAGAAGGAATCAATAGCAGTATAACTGAGGCAGAAGAACGGATAAGTGACCTGGAAGATAAAATAGTGGAAATAATTACTTCAGAGCAGAATAAAGAAAACAGAATGAAAAGAATTGAGGGCTGTCTCAGAGACCTCTGAGACAACATTAAATGCACCAACATTCGAATTATAGGGGTCCCAGAAGAAGAAGAGAAAAAGAAAGGGACTGAGAAAATATTTGAGGAGATCATAGTTGAAAATTTCCCTAATATAGGAAAGGAAATAGTTAATCAAGTCCAGGAAGTGCAGAGAGTCCCATACAGGATAAATCCAAGGAGAAACATGCCAAGACACATATTAATCAAACTATCAAAAATTAAACACAAAGAAAAAATATTAAAAGCAGCAAGGGAAAAGCAACAGATAACATACAAGGGAATCCCCATAAGGTTAACAGCTGATCTTTCAGCAGAAACTCTGCAAGCCAGAAGGGAGTGGCAGGACATATTTAAAGTGATGAAAGGGAGGGCTTCCCTGGTGGCAAAGTGGTTAAGAATCTGCCTGCACATGCAGGGGACACGGATTCGAGCTCTGGTCCAGGAAGATCCAACATGCGGCCGAGCAACTAAGCCCGTGTGCCACAACTACTGAGCCTGTGCTATAGAGCCTGTGAGCCACAACTACTGAAGCCCACGCACCTAGAGCCCATGTTCCGCAACAAGAGGAGCCACCGCAATGAGAAACCCGCGCACCACAACAAAGAGTAGCCCCCGCTCACTGCAACTAGAGAAAGCACAGCACAGCAATGAAGACCCAACGCAGCCTAAAATAAATAAAATTTTTAAAACGTGATGAAAGGGAAACACCTACAACCAAGATTACTCTACCCAGCAAGGATCTCTTTCAGGTTTGATGGAGAAATTAAAACCTTTACAGACAAGCAAAAGCTAAGAGAATTCAGCACCACCAAACCACCTTTACAACAAATGCTAAAGGAACTTCTCTAGGCAAGAAACACAAGAGAAGGAAAAGACCTACAATAACAAACCCAAAACAATAAAGAAAATGGTAATAGGAACATACATATTGATAATTACCTTAAATGTAAATGGATTAAATGCTCCAACCAAAAGACATAGACTGGCTGAATGGATACAAAAACAAAACCCGTATATATGTTGTCTACAAGAGACCCACTTCAGACCTAGGGACACATACAGACTGAAAGTGAGGGGATGGAAAAAGATATTCCATGAAAATGGAAATCAAAAGAAAGCTGGAGTAGCAATTGTCATGTCAGACAAAACAGACTTTAAAATAAAGACTATTACAAGAGACAAGGACACTATATAATGATCAAGGGATTAATCCAAGAAGAAGATATAACAATTGTAAATATTTATGCACCCAACATAGGAGCACCTCAATACATAAGGCAAATGCTAACAGCCATAAAAGGGGAAAACGACAGTAACACAATCATAGTAGGGGACTTTAACACCCCATTTCCACCAATGGGCAGATCATCCAAAATGAAAATAAATAAGGAAACACAAGCTTTAAATGATACATTAAACAAGATGGACTTAATTGATATTTATAAGACATTCCATCCAAAAACAACAGAATACACTTTCTTCTCAAGTGCTCATGGAACATTCTCCAGGATTCATCATATCTTGGGTCACAAATCAAGCCATGGTTAATTTAAGAAAATTGAAATCGTATCAAGTATCTTTTCCAACCACAGCACTACGAGACTAGATATCAATTACAGGAAAAAAATCTGTAAAAAATACAAACACATGGAGGCTAAACAATACACTACTCAATAACCAAGAGATCACCAAAGAAATCAAAGAGGAAATCAAAAAATACCTAGAAAAAATTGACAATGAAAACACAACGACCCAAAACCTATGGGATGCAGCAAAAGCAGTTCTAAGAGGGAAGTTTATAGCTATACAATCCTACCTCAAGAAACAAGAAACATCTCAAATAAACAACCTAACCTTACACCTAAAGCAATTAGAGAAAGAAGAACAAAAAAATCCCCAAAGTTAGCAGAAGGAAAGAAATCATAAAGATCAGATCACAAATAAATGAAAAAAAAATCAAGGAAACAGTAGCAAAGATCAATAAAACTAAAAGCTGGTTCTTTAAGAAGATTAAAAAATTTGATAAACCGTTAGCCAGGCTCATCAAGAAAAAATGGGAGAAGACTCAAATCAATAGAATTAGAAATGAAAAAGAAGAAGTAACAACTGACATTGCAGAAATACAAAGGATCATGAGAGATTACTACAAGCAACTATACGGCAATAAAATGGACAACCTGGAAGAAATGGACAAATTCTTAGAAAAGCACCACCTTCCAAGACTGAACCAGGAAGAAATAGAAAATATAAACAGACCAATCACATGCACTGAAATTGAGACCGTGATTAAAAATCTTCCAACAAACAAAAGCCCAGGACCAGATGGTTTCACAGGCGAATTCTATCAAACATTTAGAGAAGAGCTAACACCTATGCTTCTCAAACTCTTCCAAAATATAGCAGAGGGAAGAACACTCCCAAACTCATTCTATGAGGCCACCATCACCCTGATACCAAAACCAGACAAAGATGTCACAAAGAAAGAAAACAAGAGACTAATATCGCCGATGAACATAGATGCAAAAATCTTCAACAAAATACTAGCAAACAGAATCCAACAGCACATTAAAAGGATCACACACCATGATCAAGTGGGGTATATCCCAGGAATGCAAGAATTCTTCAATATACACAAATCAATCAATGTGATACACCATATTAACCAATTGAAGGAGAAAAACTATATGATCATCTCAATAGATGCAGAAAAAGCTTTTGACAAAATTCAACACCCATTTATGATAAAAACCCTCCAGAAAGTAGGCATAGAGGGAACTTACCTCAACATAATAAAGGCCATATATGACAAACCCACAGCCAACATCATTCTCAGTGGTGAAAAGCTGAAACCATTTCCACTAAGATCAAGAACAAGACAAGGCTGCCCACACTCACCACTATTATTCAACATAGTTTTGGAAGTTTCAGCCATGGCAATCAGAGAAGAAAAAGAAATAAAAGGAATCCAAATCAGAAAAGAAGAAGTAAAGCTGTCACTGTTTGCAGATGACATGATACTATACATAGAGAATCCTAAAGACTCTACCAGAAAACTACTAGAGCTAAACAGTGAATTTGGTAAAGTATCAGGATACAAAATTAATGCACAGAAATATCTTGCATTCCTATATACTAATGATGAAAAATCTGAAAGAGAAATTAAAGAAACACTCCCATTTACCATTGCAATAAAAAGAATACAATACCTAGGAAAAAACCTACCTAAGAAGACAAAAGTGCTGTATGCAGAAAACTATAAGACACTGAAGAAAGAAATTAAAGATGATACAAATAGATGGAGAGATATACCATGTTCTTGGATTGGAAGAATCAACATTGTGAAAATGACTATACTACCCAGAGCAATCTACAGAGTCAATGCAATCCCTATCAAACTACTAATAGCATTTTTCAAAGAACTAGAACAAAAAATTTCACAGTTTGTATGGAAACACAAAAGACCCCGAATAGCCAAAGCAATCTTGAGAAAGAAAAGCGGAGCTGGATGAATCAGGCTCCCTGACTTCAGACTATATTACAAAGCTATAGTAATCAAGACAGTGTGGTACTGGCACAAAAACAGAAATATAGATCAATAGAACAGGATAGAAAGCCCAGAGATAAACCCATGCACTTATGGTCACCTTATTTTTGATAAAGGAGGCAAGAATATACAATGGAGAAAAGACAGCCTCTTCAATAAGTGGTACTGGGAAAACAGGAGAGCTACATGTAAAAGAATGAAATTAGAACACTCCCTAACACCATACACAAAAATAAACTCAAAATGGATTAGAGACCTAAATGTAAGGCCAGACACTATAAAACTCTTAGAGGAAAACACAGGCAGAACACTCTATGACATAAATCACAGCAAGATCCTTTTTGACCCACCTCCTAGAGAAAAATAGAAACGAAAGTAAACAAATGGGAGCTAATGAAACTTAAAAGCTTTTGCACAGCAAAGGAAACCATAAACAAGACGAAAAGACAACCCTCAGAATGGGAGAAAATATTCGTCAATGAAGCAACTGACAAAGGATTAATCTCCAAAATTTACAAGCAGCTCATACAGCTCAATATCAAAAAACAAACAACCCAATCCAAAAATTGGCAGAAGACCTAAATAGACGTTTCTCCAAAGAAGATATACAGATTGCCAACAAACACATGAAAGAATGCTCAACATCACTAATCATTAGAGAAATGCAAATCAAAACTACAATGAGGTATCACCTCACACCAGTCAGAATGGCCATCATCAAAAAAACTACACACAATAAATGCTGGAGAGGGTGTGGAGAAAAGGGAACCCTCTTGCACTGTTGGTGGGAATGTAAATTGATACAGCCACTATGGAGAACAGTATGGAGGTTCCTTAAAAAACTACAAATAGAACTACCATACGACCCAGCAATCCCACTACTGGGCATATACCCTGAGAAAACCATAATTCAAAAAGTCATGTACCATAATGTTCATTGTAGCTCTATTTACAATAGCCAGGACTTGGAAGCAACCTAAGTGTTCATCGACAGATGAATGGATAAAGAAGACGTGGCACATATATACAATGGAATATTACTCAGCCATAAAAAGAAACGAAATTGAGTTATTTGCAGTGAGGTGGATGAACCTAAAGTCTGTCATACAGAGTGAAGTAAGTCAGAGAGAGAAAAACAAATACCGTATGCTAACACATATATATGGAATCTAAAAAAAAAAAAAAAAGGTTATGAAGAACCTAGGGGCAGGACAGGAATAAAGACGCAGATGTAGAGAATGGACTTGAGGACACGGGGAGGAGGAAGGGTAAGCTGGGATGAAGTGAGAGACTAGCACTGACTTATATATACTACCAAATGTAAAATAGATAGCTAGTGGGAAGTAGCCGTATAACACAGGGAGATCAACTCAGTGCTTTGTGACCACCTAGGGGGTGGGATAGGGAGGGTGGGAGCGAGATGCAAGAGGGAGGAGATATGGGGATATATGTATACGTATAGCTGACTCACTTTGTTATACAGCAGAAACTAACACACCATTGTAAAGCAATTATACTCCAATAAAGATGTTTAAAAAAAAAGAAAGATAGGAAAGGAATGTGTGTGTGTGTATATATATAAAAGAAAAAAGAAAACTCACAGGAAAGTGACCAGGCAGGTCATAGGGAATGGGTATGGCTCGGGAGTGGTTGGGAGTGTACAGATGGATGGGTTACAGCGAGGACAGGTTTCTTGGTTCTGAACACTTAATTCTAGAGAAGTAAAAGATGGGCATGTTCAAAATCTAATAAAGAGGGGGAGAGAGCAAGTTTGCAGTGGAGAATCCTGGCGGACACCACTCTAGCCAAGTGATCAAAGTTAACATCACCAAAAATACATATTGACACGATGTACCCTCTGATATCATGCACTGAGAAGGGCCTATAACTCTGTGTTATGCTTCCCAATAATGCACATTTTACTCTAATCATGAGAAACAAACCCAGATTGAGGAATATTCTACAAAACAATTGACAGTACTCTTCAAAAGAATCAAGGACATGAAAAACAAGGAAAGCCTCAGGAAATGCCCCAGGGGGGATCCTGGATTGGATACTGAAACAGGGAAAGGAGATTTGTGGACAAACTTGTGAAATCTAAATAAATTCTATAATTTTGTTAATAGTATCATTGTACCAACATTAATTTCTTCTTTTTGATAAGCGTCCTATGGTCATGTAAGATGTTAACCTAAGGGGAAACTGGATGAAAGGTTTATGAGAACCACTTGTACTATTTTGGTGTATGTCTAAGATTAACTCAAAATTTTTTAAATGCAAAAAAAAAAAAACTAATAAAGAGAGAATCTCATGGACCAAAGGTTGGCTTCCTTACCATCTTTGAAGTCCAAGCCAACTTTCACACCAAAGGAGGCCAGCTACACTAAGCTGGTGGTCATGTTATAATACCTATGCCTGAGAGAGGGCCCTCATCAGAGATGGATTGGAAAAGGGTTTGAGGAATTAAATAGGATAGAAAGTCACAGAATAATGGTGCTCTTTATTTATTCAGAACATATAATGAGCCAGGCACTGTGCTAAGTTCTTTAAACCTTTTATCCCACTTAAACCTTACGACCTTTGAGGTAGCTGTTAAAGTTTTCACTGTTGACAAGAGAGCAATCTGGGTGTTATAGAAATGGAGGAATACGATCAAACAGCTGAGAGCTGGTGGCTTGGGATTCAAATCCAGTCGGCTTTACTCCAGAGCTTGTTCTGAACCACTCCACTGTACTCTTTTCTCAGGGGTGACCTACATTCAGTTCGTACCTCAGGGTTTCTGTGCTGGCATGGGTGGGGTAAGAGGAGAGATAAGGCAGGAGGAAGGGGATGGCCTAGGATGGGCTGGTCAGCTGGAACTGTCCATGGTGCTGGTCAGAGGGGCATGGAGCTGGAGAGCCTGTAGGAGATGGTGTAGGGGAAGACAGCTGGGAGAGCTAACACAGAGAAGCCTGCACAGACTAGAGGGACAGAGCAGTTAGACGCGGTCGCAGGTCCTCTACTGATCAGGAGGAATTAGAAGGAATTAGAACTTCAAGTTTTGGCTTAAAATAAATAACCATGTATACAGTAGCTGGTGAGATAGGATTTTTCCTCAGGTCTCACTTGCAACCAATATGCCATCACTATCCAGTGTAGCTGTACTGGTTGTTAAAATCTGGAAATACTTTGGTACTAGTTGGTGAGTAGTCACTGGCTGAGTTCTCCACTGCTGCGGCTGCTCTCCCAGTCCTCTCTCCAAACCTGCAGGCTTCCCCACAACCCAGCAACTAAAAGGTTAAGGCCTGGCACAATGTGGCCTCCCAGGACCCAGCTCTGGCTCTAAGGCCCCCTGGTGTCCATTCTCATAGGTCAGTACTCATAACTTACCAATTTTTAAGTATTTTGAATGCTACCCCTGTTTGCCCCCATTTTACAGGTGGGGAAAGTGAGGCTCTGGAATGTTTAATGATTTGCCTCAAATTGCTCAGCTCTTTTTCTTTTTAACCTTTTTTTTTTTTCTGGCCGCACTACGCAGCATGCAGGATCCCTGACCAGGGATCGAACCCATGCCCCTGCAGTGGAAGCACAGAGTCTTAACCACTGGACCACCAGGGAAGTCCCAGCTCAGCTCTTAAATGGTAGAATCAGGACTTGAACTCGGTCTTCTGGGATTGAGTCTCATGTCATTTTCCATCCACCCCCCTACTGTTGGCCTGTGTGCCTATTCACCATTTGATGGGGACAACGAGTATAGGAAGCAATTTGAAGAGGGGCTTTGGATTGACACAAGAGAGTTAGAAAAACCTATAGGGGTCTCAGGCAGAATGGAACTCTTTCTTTTGAATTACCTTGCCATATGGCAGTCTTCCCCCAGCCCCTGCCAAATTTGTGCCCTGGCAGCCCTTTCAGGCTGGAGGTGCTATCAATCTCCTGACACACCCTCTCCACACCAAGCAACCCAGGGGACCACGGCAGTCTAATGCAGAGAGTGCTCTATGCCTGCTCCTAGATCCAGCCTTGAACAACCCCAGTGGCCCTCTTAGCTACAGTCTCCTCTTCATCTATCAGGCTGGGCTTAGAAGATTTACCCTACTAATTTCAGAGGTCAGGAGCTTCTGTGGGAGTACACACCTCCTCATTTCCCTCGCCTAACTTAAGTACGTCTTCGATGTTGACCTGATTTCAGAAGCAACACTGGAAACTGAGTCAGAGTTGCAGGGGAAGGAAAGTGGGAGAGGGCTTTGCAAGTCCTGGAGCTGGGTGACTTGCCAACTGGACAGCAGATCACCCTGGCATCTCTTTTTGTCTTTCTCCACGCTGGAGCAGCAAGGCAGCCTCCTTCTCGGAGAAACAAAAGAGGAGGTTGTGGAGAGGAGAAAAACTTTCCATTTCTCCAGTGTGCAGCAGAGAGGCTGGGACGTGGTAGGAGGCGAGGGTGGACAGAGAGCTGAGAGGCAAAATTCTAGGGCCTCCCACATAGTGAGTGACCCTCCTCTGTGTGTGTGTGTGTGTGTGTGTCTGTGTGTAACTTTGTTGATTGTCTATCATGTGTCAAATACTTTACATAACTGATGACTCAGTCCCTACATAGGCCTTTTGATAATTATCCCCAGGTAAAAGATGAGGCTCAGAGAGGTCATGGGACTTGCCCAAGGTCATACAGCCAGTAAGTGGCAATCAGGATCAATCTCAGGTCTGCCTGATTTCCCAGCCCAGAGTCTTCTGTATTTCATGGCTGGCGGGGGGATGGCTATGGGAAAAAGGCTTAGAAAAGATATTTTTGTGTGTGCTGAAGCCCAGATCATGGAGTGTGCTTTATCTTTATTACCCCCACTCCTCTGCTTCCAGCCAGGAGCATCAGAGTCCTCCTACTCATCCTCTTTCCTCCCTTTCTTCCACATCCTGGTCTTCATCAGTATACTGAATCATCACCCACACTTGTTCATAGCCTTGAACAAAATAGCACCACCCTGTTGTCTTTCTTGGGTCCATGGAGGAGACGGTCACCAGGACCCAGCACCCATTATTTCCCACACATTCCGGGATCCTGATATGAGTGGCAAACCCGACTTTCTCTCCCTTCCTCGGGTTCAACGCCTTGCCACACCCCTTTCCATGCTGTTTGCTTCCTGGGGCAAAGTCCAGCTTGGGCCTCTCCCTGGGAGTCCACCATGCCAGTCAAGGTCACTCACCAGCAGAACTCCCAGGAGGCAGCTAGAAACTTGCAGAAGTAGAGCCCACAGAGGACCAACTACGAATCCCTTCTCACCGTCTCAAGCCCAGAATCCACCAAGGTTTGAGCAGGCCAGCTCTGGAGGGACACTCCTTCAGTGAAGAGGCACAAGGATGTGTGGCTCCTAGAATAAGCTTTTTTTCTTTAAAATCTTTATTTATTTATTTGGCTGCACCAGGTCCTATTTGTGCCACTCAGGATCTTCGTTGTGGCGTGCAGAATCTTTAGTTGCGGCATGCAGGCTCTTAGTTACAGCATGTGGGATCTAGTTCCTTGACCGGGGATCGAACCTGGGCCCCCTGCATTGGGAGCATGGAGTCTTAACTACTGGACCACCAGGGAAATCCATAGAATAAGCTTTTCTAACCCTAACCCCCTTAGGGTTTTCTTGCTGGGATTCCTGAGGCCACCACCAAGCCTTGTCCCCAGAGTCACTGCTCCCTATTTGGCCTAAGAATGGACAAACAGGTCCCTTTCCCTGTTCCTAAGATCCAGCTGAGTCAGGATGACTATTTCAAAAAGAGCTTAGAGGAAAACAAAAAAGAAATCATTATAGAAACCACAAACAAAATAAAAGTGGTAACGTCCAAAGTACAGGTTTCCTATTCTGAGAATAACATTAAAACCAGTGAAACGCTTACTGAGTTCCACATTCCTCGATCCCAAGAAAACTCCAGACCTAACTGTGCTGGCATAACTTAATGGGCCCCCTGGTCTGACCCTTCCCTCTAATCCAGCCAGCCTCTGGCCATGTGATCTCCCAGGCCAACTCAGGCAACACTGTCATCTGAGTCTATCTTTCACCTTTCACATATATACTCCAACTTTCCCAGAATGAGAGTTTGTTTTCTGGGTTAACCCCTAGAGTCTCTAAGTTCTCTCCCCCAACACCCACCTCCATCACTGTCCTGGGTAGTGAAACATCTTTAATTGCCCATGAATGAACTCTGAGATTTTCAGCTTCACCCACCTAAGAAGTCTTCACCAAATGAGACTCTTCCTCCCAAAGGACATACAAACAAGTGAACTAATGGGCTTCCAAAAATCCATATTATGTGTAATAATGCCTTCTTCATACATTCACCTTCAGATCCCTTCAAGAGTTAGCTTTGGCTGGGCAGAAGGAAATGCTAGGAGAAAATGCCTAGAACACATTCTCTTCCACCTGCAAAAGGAATTAATTTGAAAAGCAATATGCAAATAAGAAATAACTACCGGCTGCTTTTAAGTTAACAATTGCAATCACAGAATAAAGTTCCAGTTGAAATTCTGACCCTATGTCACCGAGGGGGTATCAGAAAAGAACAGAAACCAACTCCCACTGGTGTGACAAGTCCTTGTAGTAGCCTCCTCTGAATTTGGTCTTCAACTAAAGCCAGGATTGCGAAGACGTCACAACTGTGTTGCGACCGGTAGAAGACAGTTACTGCTAACAAGGAAAGTCGGAGAACAAAAAATGGTGGTGAGCGTTAAAGTTGGGCGGAGCTTTCGCCTTCTCTGATCCTTGACTCCTTAGGGTAGCCGTCGTTGCCCTGGGATACCAGGAGACGCCGTGTCCTGCGCGTCCTGTATCTATAGAGACGACAACATGGCGGCGGTGTGAGTTCTGAGCGTTGGTCCAAGCGACCAAGGGGAGCCGCGCGAGTGGCCAGGGAAGGTATCTGTCTTGGGAGACGGTCTCCTTTGGGAAGTCGTAACCAGGGGTCCCCTCGGTGTCCTTCAGAGAGCCCGGAGGGACTAAGACTTGGGCGAGATCAGCCTGGGGATCTCTTAGACGATGGTGGAACAGCTCTAAGTATATTTTATTCCTTCTTTTTACCTCTTTCTTCCTCCCTCTACTCGGCGACCCGCCACTTTTTACACTGGTCATCTTAGGAATTTTTAGGTTGGAAATTAGGCAAATAAAGGAAGCTGATGATATTTTTTTAAGATCCTCAAGATTAGAAAAAGATTTAAAACAACACCTCCCTTGCCCAGTGTCCTCACAATGATTGCAGATGTGTGAATCTTTTGGAAGAGTAGCACGTGGTAGTGTGGAGGTTGTAATTGTTCATTACAGTAACATAGGTTTGTCTAGGGCTTTTTCACATCTCTATTTCTTTCAAGCTTCACATCAGTTTTGTGAAATATGATAACCCTCATTTTACAGGTAAGGAGGCTGAGGCTTGAGGAGATGGAGAAACTTGCCCATCTTAAACGAATCTGAGCAGATGCTTCAACCCAGCTTTTCTTGCTCCAGGACCAGTGCTCACTTCTAAGCCCTAAGACCTGGTCTGGACCAGCTTTCTATCCCACTGTCTCTCATTTTTCCTACAAGTGTTGATTGGAAATTTTTTCAGAGCCTTGAGGCAGGGGCTGTCTGTAGAATCCCCTAAGGTAACAGGCATTAATGAGCCGGGGAAGTACTACAAAGCCATCCAATAGCAGAGAAGTAATGGGACCTTCCTCCCTATCTCCCCAGCTTGCATTTCTTTGATTCCGTCTGAACATTCACTTCACAACCAAACGTAGGAGCCTTGCCTGTCCTGTCCTGTGCCTAGCACTGGTATATAGCAGGCACTCAGTAAATGCCTTGTGAATGAATGAATGAGTGAATGTAAGATAATCCCCTCCAGAGGGTTTGGACATATTGCCAATTAGGAATAAGTGCATCAACAGAATCTTTTGTTCTGAATGGGTAGTGGGGAGGGGACGGGAGAGTGTCTGATGGAAACGTGGAACTTTCTAAAGGGCGATCATGAAATTGTTTACTAAAGCATAATATGTTGTAAAAGGGAGCTGAACCCCAGACTTGAAGAGAGATAATTTTAGGCCAAATAAAAGACAATTCCATTTAATCATAAATTGTTGTAAGAATTAAAATATATGTGAAGGACTTACAACACTGCTTGGCACATGATAAGTTCTTAGTAAATGTTCTTAGAAGTTGTTATTACTTTTGAGATTGCTATTCAAAGAGATGGGCTAGGATACTGAGTAGTCTTAAAAAGGTATACATGTTCAAAAAAGGATTACATTGATGCTGTCCAATATAGTAGCCATACCTGGGTATATGTGCTGAAGGAAGCTTGCTAAAGGAAGGGGGATTTGAGAGGGAGCCAGAGCCAGTTTGGGACACTTCTGTGTCCCCTAGAGCAGGGCCAAGCACCCTTTTGAGCATTTGGTGAAAGCTGTGGACACTCTCCCTGGAAAAGAGCACATGCCCAAACCCATGACATTTTGCATATAATTTGTCTATAACATTTGCATGTATTTGCATATAACTTCCAGCCGCAGTCTATCGGTGGATCCCTCTGTTTTAGAGGTTGATTCATTTATATTTGGACTGAGTCATTAGTTTAGTGAATGCTTCCTTTAAACCTGGACTACATGTCGTGTACTAATAGAGGAAACCCAGAAGCCCAAGAATTCTCCAGTCTCATTTGCTTCTTCTTTGACTCTCATTCCTTTTCCCACAGGAGGAAAGCCACGTTCAGAGGAAAGAAGTAGAGAGTAAAAGCCAAGTAAGGGTAATGCAAATGCTTCAGTAGCACTCACTGGGGGCTTGCTGAGAAATGCCAAGTGCAGCCTTGGAGAGCAGGGCTGCCTGGGCCTCATCCCCAGTGCCCGTTTCCAAATGGCCTTTCCTGAATGGTGAGTCCCTAGGCTCCCAGACAAAGCCCTGGATCTTGCATTCAGTCTTGTTCCTCACGGTGCTACTTCACACCTGTTGCCAGAGCTAGGAAGCAGACACCCCTCTATGAAAATGATGGCTGTGGTGAGTCTTCTTCATTGACTCCTCTTTTTCATGCCCCTCCTGCCTCCCCTCTGGTCTCTTCCCAGCTCCCAATTGGCAGGAACTCCTGTCTTAGCCAGAGAGCTTCCCTTGGACTTGTGTTCCAGGCACCGGATGCTCATCGGGGCAGCCCTAAGCCTCCTCATGAGGACAGCAGGGACTACACCATGAACTCCGGATCATGCCTGAGTGCCAGCACAGTGGCCTTTCCCACCATCACTGGCAGCAGCGTGGCCATGAGTGCCTACAGCAGCAGCAATGCTAGTGCCTGTGTGAGGACATGTGTGGGGCGGGTGGAGTGGGTGGAGCAGGGCCAAGCAGGGTAGATGGGCAGCAGGGCAGCGGGGGTAGGAATCTGAGACGACCCCACTCTCCTGTCTAAACTCCAGTACTAGACCCTACATACATTGAGCCCTATGCTAACTGGAGTGGTGGCAGCTGTAAGCGTGATGGTGGAGCGGGGAGAACGCTGGGGAGATGCCAGTTGGGGGCTGATAGAGTAGCCAGTAGTTCTCTCTTCCTTCAAAAAGCTCTTCTGGTCTTGAGCCCTAGGGCTTTGTGTTTGTCCAGTGGATGGATGTTGTTTACTTCTTGCAGCTCTCGGGGGTCTCTCTCTGTGATAGCGCAGGACCAGGGCAGGGGGGTGCTTGTCTAGGGATGTAACTACGGGGTCTCACTGCATTTGTGCAGCATGTGTCTGTATCATTTGTGAATTCTCATGTCTCCTTAGATGTGATGGTGGTTGCATTTGCCTCTGTGTGGACCAGGGTCATCTCACCCCTCCATCTGTACCATTCTGGCCCAGTTTGCTCACAGGTTCACTCACTGCCCTTCCCCGCTCTGCTCTGAGCTGGCAGGAGATTGGAAGTTGGGAAGAAGGGAGAAGCCAGGCTATTTATCTTCTCCCCTCTCTGCTTTTGACAGTGTCTGCGTCAGCAGCTGCATCTCCCTGTGACTCCAGTCCCCACCAGACAGGCCTCTGGGCTCTGAGAACCCCACCACTTCCCCTAACCTACGTGTGGTGGCAGCTTCTTGATGTTGTTAACTTTGGGGTTACTTCACTGTCCCCTGGTTGTGCATTAAATTCCTTATTTTAAACACCCGGAGTGGCTTCTGTTTTCCTGGTTGGACCCTAACTGATGCACCAATTGATATTTATAATAAATGATCCTTGCTCACCCAAGTCACCTTTCCTCCACGGGCAGATCAGGCCATCCGACACTCTCTATAAACTGAGATATAGTTCCAAGAAAGAAGGGATTTGCCAGTCCTGTTCACTTTTATAGTCCTGGCACCTAATACAATGTCCATTGCATCATAGGTAGTCAACAAATATCTGTCGAATAGATAAATATATCCTTATGTTATGTAATGACATAAAAACAATACTTGGTCAAAGATAAAGTTAAATGGCAGTGAATTTACTTTCAGAGCGATGACTGGTAGGAAGAGGCACCTGTTTCATCCTTCTGCCATCTTGCCACCCCAGGGATTTTTCCATCTCCCTCCCTCCTCGGATAGATAGGGGCTAGGGATTCACCTATGAAAGTATTTTCCATTGCAGACAAGAAGCGTTGGCGTAGCGAACCTCTAGCATCATTAGGAGAAGTGCTTGGGGTGGTCTCGAAGTCAAGGCACGGGGTGCGGGTTGGTCGCAGGCAAATTGGCTCTTTCTTCTGCTCTACCAGCTAGGTGAGGGTTGGAAGAGGGAATGGTGGTGTATCCCTGTGCTCTGGAAAAGTGCCGGGGATAGACCACTCCAACTAGGAGAGGCTTCTGTGGCGAAGGGGTAGGATGGCAGGCAGAGGAGGAGGAGGCAGCATCTGAACAGGCCGGGATCTGAGGGCACACTGAGGAGCACAACAGGGAGGCTAAGGCTGCTGAGCGTGCCAGGTGGAATGGCCCGTGCGGTGGCCAGGGAAGGCTTCATGGGCAGGGTCTCTGGGAATCTAGTTGGAAAACCATTCCAGTGACCTCAGAAGAGGTAATATCTGACTCGCCTACCCGCCCCTCACCTTCTCTCTCCAGACCATCCCCCAGGGGTGAAGAGTGGTGTGATTCATTACTTTCTGGAGGTGGGGAGATCTTTGCCCATTCTCTGGGTCTTTGAATCCTATCCCACTTGCTTCTCCCCTTTCTCCCTGCCGACCAGACAGCCTGCCAGTTCCATGGATACTCAGAAGTGCTTCCCAAAGAAGCAGGACAAAGTGAAGAAGAGGGTCATCTGGGGCATTGAGGTGGCTGAGGAGCTTCAGTGGAAAGGCTGGGAGTTGGGGAAGGAGATCACCAAGAACCTAGTTCTGAAAAATCTATCCTTGAAAATCCAGAAGATAAAGTACAGGTACCAGTATGAGTGATCAGAGACTAAGCCCCTGAGCCTTCAAGCCCCCAAAGCAGCCACTCTTAAAAAACACACTTTTAAAATGTCATATAAAACCAGAAGAGTATATAAAATATGTACAGCTTGAATAATTGTTGAGAGTACAATTTGAATAATTGTTGAATAATTGTGACCAGATTAAATAATGGAATACTAACAGTGTCTGAAGCTCACCTTCTCCTACTATGTGTCCCCCGCATTGGAACACCTTCCCTACCCATAAAGGCAACCAATACCTTGTCTTTCATGATAATGATTTTCTTGTTTTTCTCAAAAGGTTTTACCACTTATGTTTGTATCCCTAAATGTTATAGTTTAATTTTTCCTTCTTATGAACTTTATATAAGTGGGATAACATGGTATATTTTGTTACACATTTTTTTTTTTTTTTTGCGGTACACGGGCCTCTCACTGTTGTGGCCTCTCCCATTGCGGAGCACAGGCTCCGGACGCACAGGCTCAGCGGCCATGGCTCATGGGCCCAGCTGCTCCGCGGCATGTGGGATCTTCCCGGACCGGGGCACGAACCCGTATCCCCTGCATCGGCAGGCGGACTCTCAACCACTGCGCCACCAGGGAAGGCCCCGTTACACTTTTATTTTGCTCAGTTATGTTCGTAAGACTCATCCACATGCAGATATAGTTCATCCTTTTTCATCACAGTATAATAGTCCAATGTATGCTTCTCCATATTCACCCATTCTTCTGTTAAGGGACGTTTGGGTTGTTTCCAGTTTGGGACTGTATATGTCTCCCATGTCCCTATCTTGCCCCTCCCCACTTCCCTCTCCCCACTGGTAACCACTGGTTTGTTTTCTATATCTGTGAGTTTGTTTCTGTTTTGCTATATACATTCATTTGTTTTATTTTTTAGATTGCACATATAAGTGATATCATAAAGAATTTGTCTTTCTCTGTCTGACTTATTTCGCTAAGCATTATATTCTCTAGGTCCATCCATGTTGCTGCAAATGGCGTTATTTCATTCTTTTTTATGGCTGAGTAATATTCCATTGTATATATGTGTACCACATCTTCTTTATCCATTTCTCTGTCAATGGACATTTAGGTTGCTTCCATGTCCTGGCTATTGTAAATAGTGCTGCAATGAACATTGGGGTGTATGTATCTTTTCGCATTATGGCTTTCTCCGGATATATGCCCAAGAGTGAGATTGCTTGATCATACGGCAGCTCTATTTTTAGTTTTTTAAGGAAACTCCATACTGTTCTCCATAATGGTTGTATCAGTTTACATTCCCACCAACAGTATAGGAAGGTTCCCTTTTCTCCACACCCTCCCCAGCATGTATTGTTTGCAGATTTTTTGATGATGGCCATTCTGACTGGTGTGAGGTGATACCTCACTGTAGTTTTGATTTGCATTTCTCTAATAATTAGTGATGTTGAGCATCTTTTCATGTGCCTCTTGGCCATCTGTATGTCTTCCTTGGAGAAATGTCTTTTTAGATCTTCTGCCCATTTTTTGATTGGATGTTTGCTTTTTCAGTATTGAGCTGCATGAGCCTTTTGTATATTTGGGAGATTAATCCCTTGTCGGTCAGTTCATTTGCAAATATTTTCTCCCATTCTGTGGGTTGTTTTTTCATTTTGTTTATGGTTTCCTTTGCTGTGCTAGATTGTCTTTTCCTTTTTTTTAAATTTAATTTTATTTATTTATTTATACAGCAGGTTCTTATTAGTCATCAATTTTATACACATCAGTGTATACATGTCAATCCCAATCGCCCAATTCAGCACACCACAATCCCCCCCCCCGCCGCGGCTTTCCCAACCCTTGGTGTCCATACGTTTGTTCTCTACATCTGTGTCTCAACTTCTGCCCTGCAAACCGGTTCATCTGTACCATTTTTCTAGGTTCCACATACATGCGTTAATATACGATATTTGTTTTTCTCTTTCTGACTTACTTCACTCTGTATGACAGTCTCTAGATCCATCCACGTCTCAACAAATGACCCAATTTCGTTCCTTTTTATGGCTGAGTAATATTCCATTGTATATATGTGCCACATCTTCTTTATCCATTCATCTGTTGATGGACACTTAGGTTGCTTCCATGTCCTGGCTATTGTAAACAGAGCTGCAATGAACATTTTGGTACATGACTCTTTTTGATTTATGGTTTTCTCAGGGTATATGCCCAGTAGTGGGATTGCTGGGTCGTATGGTAGTTCTATTTGTAGTTTTTTAAGGAACCTCCATACTGTTCTTCATAGTGGCTGTATCAATTTACATTCCCACCAACAGTGCAAGAGGGTTCCCTTTTCTCCACACCCTCTCCAGCATTTGTTGTTTGTAGATTTTCTGATGATGCCCATTGTAACTGGCGTGAGGTGATACCTCATTGTAGTTTTGATTTGCATTTCTCTAATAATTAGTGATGTTGAGCAGCTTTTCATGTGCATCTTGGCCATCTGTATGTCTTCTTTGGATTGGGTTGTTTGTTTTTTTAATATTGAGCTGCATGAGCTGTTTATATATTTTGGAGATTAATCGTTTGTCTGTTGATTCGTTTGCAAATATTTTCTCCCATTCTGAGGGTTGTCTTTTCGTCTTGTTTATGGTTTCCTTTGCTGTGCAAAAGCTTTTAAGTTTCATTAGGTCCCATTTGTTTATTTTTGTTTTTATTTCCATTACTCTAGGAGGTGGATCAAAAAAGATGTTGCTGTGATTTATGTCAAAGAGTGTTCTTCCTATGTTTTCCTCTAAGAGTTTTATAGTGTCCAGTCTTACATTTAGGTCTCTAATCCATTTTGAGTTTATTTTTGTGTATGGTGTTACGGAGTATTCTAATTTCATTCTTTTACATGTAACTCTCCAGTTTTCCCAGCACCACTTATTAAAGAGACTGTCTTTTCTCCATTGTATATCCTTGCCTCCTTTGTCATAGATTAGTTGACCATAGGTGTGTGGGTTTATCTCTGGGCTTTCTATCTTGTTCCTTTGATCTATGTTTTTGTTTTTGTGCCAGTACCATATTTTCTTGATTACTGTAGCTTTGTAGTATAGTCTGAAGTCAGGGAGTCTAATTCCTCCAGCTCTGTTTTTTACCCTCAAGACTGCTTTTGCTATTTGGGGTCTTTTGTGTCTCCATACAAATTTTAAGATTTTTTTTTGTTCTAGTTCCATAAAAGATGCCATTGGTAATTTGATAGGGATTGCATTGAATCTGTAGATTGCTTTGGGTAGTATAGTCATTTTCACAATATTGATTCTTCCAATCCAAGAACATGGTATGTCTCTCCATCTGTTGGTATCGTCTTTAATTTCTTTCATCAGTGTCTTATACTTTTCTGCATACAGGTCTTTTGTCTCCCTAGGTAGGTTTATTCCTAGGTATTTTATTCTTTTTGTTGCAGTGATAAATAGGAGTGTTTCCTTAATTTCTCTTTCAGATTTTTCATCATTAGTATATAGGAATGCAAGATATTTCTGTGCATTAATTTTGTATCCTGCAACTTTACCAAATTCATTGATTAGCTCTAGTAGTTTTCTGGTGGCATCTTTAGGATTCTCTATGTACAATATCATGTCACCTGCAAACAGTGACAATTCTACTTCTTCTTTTCCAATTTGTATTCATTTTATTTCTTTTTCTTCTCTGATTGCTGTGGCTAGGACTTCCAAAACTATGTTGAGTAATAGTGGTGAGAGTGGACATCCTTGTCTTGTTCCTGATCTTAGAGGAAATGCTTTCAGTTTTTCACCATTGAGAATGATGTTTGCTGTGGGTTTGTCATTTATGACCTTTATTATGTTGAGGTAGGTTCCCTCTATGCCCACTTTCTGGAGAGTTTTTATCATAAATGGGTGTTGAATTTTGTCAAAAGCTTTTTCTGCATCTATTGAGATGATCATATGGTTTTTCTTCTTCAATTTGTTAATATGGTGTATCACATTGATTGATTTGCATATATTGAAGAATCCTTGCATCCCTGGGATAAATCCCACTTGATCATGGTGTACGATCCTTTTAAAGTGTTGTTGGATTCTGTTTGCTAGTATTTTGTTGAGGATTTTTTCATCTATATTTATTAGTGATATTGCTCTGTAATTTTCTTTCTTGGTAGTATCTTTGTCTGATTTTGGTATCAGGGTGATGGTGGCCTCATAGAATGTGTTTGGGAGTGTTCCTTCCTCTGCAATTTTTTGGAAGAGTTTGAGAAGGATGGGTGTTAGCTCTTCTCTAAATGTTTGATAGAATTCACCTGTGAAGGCATCTGGTCCTGGACTTTTGTTTGTTGCAAGATTTTTAATCACAGTTTCAATTTCATTACTTGTGATTGGTCTGTTCATATTTTCTATTTCTTCTTGGTTCAGTCTTGGAAGGTTATACCTTTCTAAGAATTTGTCTATTTCTTCCATGTTGTCCATTTTATTGGTATAGAGTTGCTTGTTGTGGTCTCTTAGGATGCTTTATATTTCTGCAGTGTCTGTTGTAACTTCTCCGTTTTCATTCCTAATTTTATTGATTTGAGTCCTCTCCCTCTTTTTCTTGATGAATCTGGCTAATGTTTTATCAACTTTGTTTATCTTCTCAAAGAACCAGCTTTTAGTTTTATTGATCTTGGCTATTGTTTTCTTTGTTTCTATTTCATTTATTTCTGCTCTGATCTTTATGATTTCTTTCCTTCCGCTAACTTTGGGTTTTGTTTATTCTTCTTTCTCTAGTTCCTTTAGGTGTAAGATTAGATTGTTTATTTGAGATTTTTGTTGGTTCTTGAGGTAAGCTTGTATAGCTGTAAACTTCCCTCTTAGAACTGCTTTTGCCACATCCCATAGGTTTTGGGACGTTGTGTTTTCATTGTCAATTTTTTCTAGGTATTTTTGGATTTCCTCTTTGATTTCTTCAGTGATCTCTTGGTTATTTAATAACGTATTGTTTAGCCTCCATATGTTTGTGTTTTTTACATTTTTTTCCCTGTAATTGATTTCTAATCTCATAGCGTTGTGGTCAGAAAAGATACTTGATACGATTTCAATTTTCTTAAATTTACTGAGGCTTGTTTTGTGACCCAAGATGTGATTTATCCTAGAGAATATTCCGTGCGCACTTGAGAAGAAAGTGTAATCTGCTGTTTTTCGATGGAATGTCCTATAAATATCAGTTAAATCTATCTGGTCTATTGTGTCATTTAAAGCTTCTGTTTCCTTATTTATTTTCATTTTGGTTGATCTGTCCATTAGTGTAAGTGAGGTGTTAAAGTCCCCCACTATTATTGTATTACCATCGATTTCCTCTTTTATAGCTGTTAGCAGTTGCCTTATGTATTGAGATGCTCCTATGTTGGGTGCATATATATTTATAATTGTTATATCTTCTTCTTGGATTGATCCCTTGATCATTATGTAGTGTCCTTCCTTGTCTCTTGAAACATTCTTTATTTTAAAGTCTATTTTATCTGATATGAGTATTGCTACTCCAGCTCTCTTTTGATTTCCATTTTCATGGAATATCTTTTTCCATCCCCTCACTTTCAGTCTGTGTGTGTCCCTAGGTCTGAAGTGGGTCTCTTGTAGACAGCATATATACGGGTCTTGTATTTGTATCCATTCAGCAAGCCTGTGTCTTTTGGTTGGAGCATTTAATCCATTCACGTTTACGGTAATTATCAATATGTATGTTCCTATGACCATTTTCTTAATTGTTTTGGGTTGGTTTTTTTTTTTAGGTTCTTTTCTTCTCTTGTGTTTCTCAGTTAGAGAAGTTCCTTTAGCATTTGTTGTAGAGCTGGTTTGGTGGTGCTGAATTCTCTTAGCTTTTGCTTGTCTGTAAAGCTTTTGATTTCTCCATCAAATCTGGATGAGATCCTTGCTGGCTAGAGTAATCTTGGTTGTAGGTTCTTCCCTTTCATCACTTTAAGTGTATCGTGCCACTCCCTTCTGGCTTGCAGAGTTTCTGCTGAGAAATCAGCTGTTAACCTTATGGGAGTTCCCTTGTATGTTATTTGTCGTTTGCCCTTGCTGCTTTCAATACTTTGTCTTTAATTTTTGCCAGTTTGATTACTATGTGTCTCAGAGTGTTTCTCCTTGGGTTTAACCTGTATGGGACTCTCTGCGCTTCCTGGACTCGGGTGGCTATTTCTTTTCCCATGTTAGGAAAGTTTTCGACTATAATCTCTTCAAATATTTTCTCGGATCCTTTCTCTCTCTCTTCTCCTTCTGGGACTCCTATAATGCAAATGTTGTTGCGTTTAATGTTGTCCCAGAGGTCTCAGGCTGTCTTCATTTCTTTTCATTCTTGTTTCTTTATTCCGTTCTGCAGCAGTGAATCCCACCATTCTGTCATCCAGGTCACTTATCCATTCTTCTGCCTCAGTTATTCTGCTATTGTTTCCTTCTAGTGTAGTTTTCATTTCAGTTATTGTATTGTTCATCTCTGTTTGTTTGTTCTGTAATTCTTCTAGGTCTTTGATAAACATTTCTTGCATCTTCTTGATCTTTGTCTCCATTCTTTTTCCGAGGTCCTGGATCATCTTCACTATCATTATTCTGAATTCTTTTTCTGGAAGGTTGCCTATCTCCACTTCATTTAGTTGTTTTTCTGGGGTTTTATTTTGTTCCTTCATCTGGTTCATAGCTCTCTGCCTTTTCATCTTGTCTATCTTTCTGTGAATATGGTTTTTGTTCCACAGGCTGCAGGATTGTAGTTCTTCTTGCTTCTGCTGTCTGCCCTTATAATGTCTTTTTTAAATAGAAATTCTTGTTGAGGATACTAATCCTTTGTCAGTTCTGTGTTGTGAATATCTCCTCCCACTTTGTGACTTGTCTTTTACTCTATCATGTCTTTTGAAGAAAAGAATTTCTTAATTTCAAAGGAATCAAATGTACCAATATTTTTCTTTTATGGTTGACGCTTTTTTGTATCTTGTTTAAGAAGTTTTTCTATACCCTTACCTAGGTCATGAAGATATTCTCTTATAGTATCTTCTAAAGACTATAATTTTGCCTTTAATATTTGTCTTTTATCTATATGGAATTGATTTTTGTGAATGGTTTCAAGCAGCGATCCAATGACATTTTTTTTCCTCAACCAAATGTCCAATTGTCCCAACACCATTCACTGAAAAGTTCATACCTTCCCTGATGATCTCCCTCACCACTGATGTATATCGTGTCCATATATGTATGGATCCATTTCTGAACTCTGTTTTGTTCCCTTGCTCTATTTGTCTTTCCCTGGGCCAATAAATATCATCCTGAATTAATTATTAGAGCTTATAATAAATCTTGAATATCTTGTAGTGTAAGTCTTCCAACTTCATTCTTATTCAGGATTGTCTTGGCTATCCTTGGGCTGTTGAACTTTCATATATGTCTTCAAATCAGCTTATCACACACACATAAACTACTTTTTGAGATTTTGTTTGGGATTTATTTGAAACTATAGGTTAATTTGGGGAGACTTGATGTCATTCCAAACTGAGTCTTTCATGACAGTTTTTATCTTTCATGACTCATGGTTTATCTTTATATTTCTTTAGGTCTTCTTTCATGTCTCTCAATAAAGTATAGATTTTTCTCTGTAGATATCTTACACATCTTTAGTTAGATTTATCCCTAAGTGTTTTATATTTTTGATGATGCTGAGTATGATCTCTTTTAAAGTTGTTTCATTTTCTGCTTGTTCCTGGCTTTATAGAAAGTCATTTTTAAAAAATATGGATGTTTTGTGCATAATCTTGTGCCCAGAAACCTTGGTAAGTTCTCTCGTTAACTATAATAATGTATTTGTTAATTCTTTTTTTCCACATACACATTCATATCTTATATGAAAATGGCATTTTTCCTTCCTTTCCAACCCTATCTCCTTTCTTTCTTTGTCTTTCCTTACTGCACTGTTGAAAAGGAAAGTGTTGAACAGAAGCTGTTATAGAAGGCATCATTGTTTTGTTCATGATCTCAGCATGAAAGATTCCGGTGTTTCACCATTAATTTGGATGGTTCCTGTAGTTTTTTCTTTCTTTTTTTTTTAGACTTTATCAGGTTAAGGAAGTTTCCTTCTATTTCTAGGTTGCTGAGACTTTTTGTCATAAACATATGTTGAAGTTTAATATTTTTCTTTATTGAGACGATCATTTGATTTTTTTCTCTCTTAATTTGTTAATATGGTGAATTACATTAACTGATTTTTTTAATGTTACACCAACTGTGTATTCCTAGAATAAGCCCAACTTGGTCATGATTGAGTATTCTTTTTATACAGATTGCTAAATTCTTTCTGCCAATATTTTGTTTATGGGTGATATTAGCCTGTAATTTTCCTTTCTTCTCATAACTGTCAGGGTTTGATAACAACGTTATGATGGATTCATAGAATATGGTGGGGAGGGTTTCCTTGTTTTCTGCTGTTGGGAAGAGAAGACAAGGATTATCAGATGCTTGGTACTACTTGCTGGGAAGCCATCTGGCCTGGTGTTTTCTTTGTGGGAAGATTTTTGACTATTTATTCAATTTTTTGGATACTTTTAGAAAGGGTGGCCATAAAATGTATAATTCTTGAGACAGTTTTGGTCAATTATACATTCCTAAGAATATGTTTATTTTATCTGAACTTATTGCTATAGATTTTTTGATAATATTGGCCTCTTATTAATATATTTTTTAAAATAAATAAATTTATTTATTCATTTTTGGCTGCATTGGGTCTTTGTTGCTGCGCGTGGGCTTTCTCTAGTTGGGACGAGCGGGGGCTACTCTTGATTGTGGTGCGCGTGCTTCTCATGGCTTCTCTTGTTGCAGAGCACAGGCTGTAGGTGCGCAGGCTTCAGTAGTTGTGGCACATGGGCTAAGTAGTTGTGGCACACAGGCTCAGTAGTTGTGGCTTACGGGCTCTAGAGCGCAGGCGTGTAGTTGTGGCACACGGGCTTAGTTGCTCCACAGCATGTGGGATCTTCCCAGATCAGCCTCGAACCCGTGTCCCCTGCATTGGCAGGCAGGTTCTTAACCACTACACCACCAGGGAAGTCCCCTATTAGTATTTTTGAAGTTTGCAGAATCTATAGTTTTGACCCACTGTGGAACTCTACAGCTGTGCCAAGATCTCTGCTTGGAAATGCATCCCTGGCACATCTGTTCTCAGCTTTGTTTTCCCCCAGCTAAGTGCTCAGGGATTTGGTTAAATCAGGGCAGCCTTCCCCATCCCAGACCCCACTGACCACCATGTGCATCTGAGGTACAAGTGCTGCTCCCTTGACCCTGTATCTTTTCATTCAGTGCTCTGACATCCGAGAGTGAAGGTCTGCAAGAGAAGTGGTAGGATGAGGGAGACAGTTCCTCCTATGACAGAACACCTGTGTTTCTCCTTCCATGGTCCCACAGATTCAAGTCTGCTTGGCTTTCCAGAATCTTCCCTAATCTTTCTGCCTCTCCTAGTTTTCTGATCCTGAAGTGCTTATCCTCTGGCTCCTTCCCACAGGCCCCCCAAGACCAAATTCTTCTTCACGGTCATCCCCCAGCCCATCTTCCTGAGCCCAGGCATAACCCTCTCTCTCCCAATCATCTTCCGGCCCCTGGAGGAGGTAAGGTCTGCCATGGTGAGCGGAGGGCAGGGAGGGACACAGGCACAGTGACCTCAGAGCAGGATGTAGGGCAGAGCAGCGAGGAGCTCTCCCACCACACCCACATCCCACCAGCTGGAGCCAAAACTCATTAGATAGAGGGGGCTTCCCAGTTGGATGTTGTTGGGGGAAAAGGCTGTGCTACTGTGTTGGCCATCAGAAAGCCCTATATTCCTTGGGCTCTTCCTACTCTCAAAATGTTTCCCCAAATACTTTGTTCCTCACAAAAGAAGCCCTACATCTCTGAGACCAAGATGGTACTGGAACACAAGTAACTGACCCTCTCTTCAGAGACTGAGATGGAGGGCCATAGCCCAGCCCAGCCCTCAGCAGTTGTGTTGAGGGGATGGCCAAGGGCTGGGGTCAGGTGAGTGGTCCTTGAGTACCACCCGGGTACCGCTGATCAACCAGGGCCTCTGCTTCCCTGCCCCCACACTGCAGAAGGAGTACGTGGACCAGCTGTGGTTTGAGAAAGCAGAGGGGATGTTCTGTGTGGACCTGAGAGCCACCCTGCCCTGCCACAATCTGATCTGCCCACCGTCCCTGCAGTTGCCCATGTGTGCCATGGGGGACATGGCCGAGGCCTGGTTCTGTCTGGACAATGCGGGGTGAGGGCCGTGGCTGAGGCTCAGAAGTGGGAAGAGTGAGAACTGTGAGGAGGGTTCCTGGGAGCAGGAGAGACTGGCCTGTGTGATGGTGTAAGGGGATAGGGGGAGTAAAGGGGGCATCCCAGCCTTTCTAAAGCAGGGGCAGTGGTCAGTGAGCCCAGTGGCTCTAACCTGCCCACCCCCTCCAGGGACCTGCCCACCTTCTTCACCTGGGAGTCCCCCAGCCCATTCCAGATGTTGCCGACCACGGGGCTGCTGGAGCCAGGCCAGGCCTGCCGGATCACGGTGACCTTTCAGCCCCTTATGGCTGTCATCTATGACGTTCAGGCCACGTGCTGGTACGGGGAGGGGAGGAAGCAGAAGAGCAGCATCCAGCTGCAGGCTGTGGGTGAGGCCCGACCTCTCAACCGTCCTCTGCAAGGATCGAAGCTGCAGTGTGCCCCTCCCCCCTTCCCCCCCCCCACCCCCCGCCCTGCTCTGGCCTCCACGGGACCTCCTCCAGCCTCCTGCCCTCCCCTGAGCCCTGCAGGCTTTGCCTTTTCTCTGTCTTCCTTGGTGTCGCAGACCAGTGTTTCCCTGGGGACCCCCGTCTTCTCTGAAGGGCTGTTCAGCTGGGGCCACAGAGGCCCTGGTGGATTTCTCCCCAAGACTCCCCCCTCCCTGCACAGCCAAATGCGCCCAACTGCTGGTGAGCATAAGGCAGAAGCGCCCGGAGGACCAGGATGCCGAGGGCATCCAGAAAGTGTTGCACTTTGGCTCTGTTGCCGTGGGCTGCACCGCTGAGAGGCAGATCAAGCTGTATAACCCATCGGTGGTATGCGTCCTGTGCACATAGGGGGAGTGGGGGCAGGACTCAGGGACCACAGGGCCAGGTGCTCCTAATACTCAGCCCCTGTACAGAATGTTGCAACCTCACGTACCCATGTCTGCTGATACACTCATGTCAAAAGGGGTCCCACTCTCCTGTCAGCTTGGGGCTGGGCTGGGGTACCCCTTGACCTGCCCCAGAGCAACTCCAAGAGAAGTCCTAAGGTGTCCTGATGCCAGGACCACAGCCAGCCTTTGTGGTACCTTTGAGAAAAGGAAAAGGTGCCCCCTCTGGGTGGTCCCAGTGTAGGGCACACGGCTTGGCCCATTCCTTCCTCCCGGCAGAGGCAGCCTTGCTCCACCGTCAAAGCTGATGATTGAGGCACAGGTGGGGCTTCAGCTGCCCTCACCCCCTCGGCGGGGCACCTTGGTAATAACAGACGAGCCACCCTGTGACCTGACCACCTCCTGTCCCCACCTGGCCCCGTAGGTGAGCGCCCCCTTCAGGATTGAAGTGGCCCCAGACATGCTGGCCAAAGACGAGGCCTTCTCGTGCCCCACGGCCCATGGCATCGTGCCCCCAGGAGAGAAGAAATGCGTGTCAGTGTTCTTCCACCCCAAGACCTTGGACGTCAGGACTATGGACTACTTGTCCGTCATGCCCTCTGGCTGTGCCTCCCAAACCCTGCTCAAAGTCGTTGGTTTCTGTAGAGGTACTGGCAGCCCCAGGTCACTGCACTCCCTCTGGAGACAGGAGCAACCCATGCTTAGAATTGGCAAGTGCCCGCTCCTAGTCGCCCAGGGCCTCCTTGCCCTCAGCCTGGGTGTCTGCTGCCCCCTGGTGGAATCAGTGAGGAACCAGTTGAAGACACCTGGAGATATTGTTCCCATGCTCACCCCTGGTGACCTGGTGGTCCGCTCAGGCCTTTCCAACCCAACCTTCTGTCTCCAGGCAGCACCACCTCCCATCAGTGGTACCCTTTGACATAGCCTCAGGGAGGCTGATACCCCAGCCCCACTCAGGTGGCTGGGCCCACTCACAGAGCCCCCATCTCCTCCGCCCAGGTCCTGACGTGTCCCTGCAGTACTACTGTGTCGACTTCAGCTGGGTCAACCTCGGGAAGCGCTCGGAGCAGTCCCTGTGGATTGAGAACAAGTCGGACTGCACGGCCCACTTCCAGTTTGACATCGACTGTCAGGAGAGCGTCTTCAGCATCAGACCTGCCTTTGGGACCCTGGTGGGCAAGGCCCGCGTGACCCTGCACTGTGCCTTCCAGCCCACTCACCCCATCATCTACTTTCGGAGGGTGGCCTGTTTCATCCACCACCAGGTGAGCTATGGGGGAGGGGGTGAGGAGGGGCTCCCCGGGAAGCTGGAGGGGCCGATCCAAGTCCTAGTAATGAAGAGAGTGCTTGGTGCTCAGTCCCCTGTATTCTGGAACTTCCAGGGCTGTCTGCCTGGATCATCACCTCCAGAGCCCCAGTCTGGCTTTTGGAGCCAGAGTTTGGCCAGGGGCATGTGAACGCTCGCTCCGAGCCGGGTGGGTAGGCCAGTCTTGCTGGGACTGCTGCCAGGCCAAGGACTTTGCTGCTGATGCTGCTAATGGGCTGGTGTAGGGGGGACTGGACCTCGCCCCATGCAGCATGTGCAGAGCAGAGAGCCTTGAAGTGACGACCCCAACCCAGGCCCCTGGACAAGGTGGTACAAACTGTGCCCTGACCAGCTGGTCTCTGGCCAAGGTGGCAAGTGGAGGCTCAAATCTAGCCTCACACAGACAAATGTCGCAGGACCCACTGTTCCTCGACCTGATTGGGACGTGTCACTCGGACAGCACAAAGCCAGCCATCCTCAGGCCTCAGCACCTCGCTTGGTACCGCACACACCTGGTGCGGGGCCTGACGCTCTACCCGCCTGACATCCTGGACATCATGCTGAGGGAGAAGAAGCTGGAGCAGGATAAGAACGGTGCCCTCATGATTCCCACTGAGGTTCGATGGACCCCTCTGGGGCCCCGGGGGCCATCTACCTTCCCCAGGTTCATGCCCCCTTCTCAATTCTTGGGCAGTCCTGTGCTCCATAGCCCTGTGGGTACCTTTAGTAGTCGGGGGTGACGTGTGTGGAGCTCTTGTAGCCTTTTCCAGAAAGGAGCATGCAGATGAGGGGCAGCGGCAGGAGGAATGGCAGCTGGGCCCCCGGCAACCGGCTCTCCCCACACAGGACCTGGAGGACATACCAGCCCCGCAGTATCCCCTCATCCCCCCCATGACCGAGTACTTCTTCGACGGCACCAACGACATGGCCATCTTTCCCCCGCCCGTCAGCATTGAGCCTGTCGAGGTGGATTTTGGTGCCTGCCCCAGGCCCAAGGACCCCAACCCTGTCCCCCTGTGCCTGATGAACTACACCAAAGGCAAAATCACTGTGGCCTGGACACGCAGGGCTGATTGCCCCTTCTGGGTGACTCCAAACCCCTGCGATGTGCCCCCTCTCAAGTCCACAGCCATGCGCTTGCACTTCCAGCCGCCTCACCCCAACTGCCTGTACGCCGTGGAGCTTGAAGCCTTTGCTGTCTATAAGGTGTGTGGGCAGATGAGAGGGGGAAGGTGGGTTCTCTGCCCTGGAGGCTGAACGGCAGGGTATGGGGTCGGAGGGGGTGACGGGGTGATGTAGGATCCATCCTCTCTTTGCCAGGCTCTGCTCCCTCTTCTTGTCTCCTTGGCTGGACTGCAGCCTTAGCGGTCTGTGTTTTCCCAGGCTCATGGCCTGCCTTGGCCGAGGGGCTTCTTGACCCAGCTGATTATGTCTCACTCACATGTGCCTCCCACCCCTCCAGAGAGAGAACTCAGTGGGGCTCAAGCCCTTTGGAAAATTTTGGTGCACATAGTTTCCTGGGGCTCCTGGCTGGTGTGGCGGGGTGGCTCCTGGCCTCCCTCTAAAAGAGCTGTGGGCAGGAACTAGGGCCTGGGGGGCGGAGTCAGGGGCACCTGGTGATTAGGTGCGTGTAGGGAGCGGCTTCTAGTCCAACTTCCCTTGACCAGGCTGTCCCAGCCACATCTCTTAGCCCCAGACGTGTTGCTCCCTCCTCATCTCCAGTCCATCCTGCCCTTTCCCTCCTTTCTCTGCTCTACCCACCCTGCTGTTCTCTCCCAGTGGCTGGGTGCTGGGGCTCAGGGAAGAGGAGAGCTGTGCAGTCAAGATCAGAGTCCCTTACCAGCTCTGTGACCTTGGGCACGTCCCTTAATGCCTCTGAGCCCTGGTCTTTTCATCTATGACCTTGGGAGCATATCCAAACTTCTGAGAAGTTTTTTCAAAGCTGAGTCTTTAGTTGTCTCTGTTCTAATATCTTGGCAGTGGCGGGACTCGGAAGTTCGTAGGAATAAGGCTGTGGACACCTGGCTTTGCTGAGCCTGTCAGACTTTTAGGCTGCAGGCTATAACCCTGCGCTGTCCGATATGCCAATCGCCAGCCACATGTGGCTGCTGAGTACTTGTACTGTGTCTAGTCCAAACAGATATGCTGTAAAGGGGGGAGACACACTGATTTCTAAGACTTAGCACAAAAGAATGCAAAATGCCTCCTGCATCACTTATATATCGATTATACGTTGAAATGAAAAGATTTTGGATCAGCTGGGTTAAATAAAATGTATTGTTGAATAAATTTTATGCGTTTCACCTTGTTGATGTGGCTACTAGAACATTTACTTTTTATTTATTTATCTTTTAACATCTTTATTGGAGTATAATTGCTTTACAATGGTGTGTTTCTGCTGTATAACAAAGTGAATCAGCTATACATATACATATATCCCCATATCTCCTCCCTCTTGCCTCTCCCTCCCACCCTCCCTATCCCATCCCTCTAGGTGGTCACAAAGCACCGAGCAGATCTCCCTGTGCAGCTGCTTCCCACTAGCTATCTATTTTACGTTTGGTAGTGTATATATGTCCATGCCACTCTCTCACTTCATCCCAGCTTACCCTTCCCCCTCCCCATGTCCTCAAGTCCATTCACTACATCTGCGTCTTTATTCCTGTCCTGCCCCTAGGTTCTTCAGAACCATTTTTTTTTTAATATTCCATATATATGTGTTAGCATGCGGTATTTGTTTTTCTCTTTCTGACTTAGTTCACTCTGTATAACAGACTCTAGGTCCATCCACCTCACTGCAAATAACTCAATTTCGTTTCCTTTTATGGCTGAGTAATATTCCATTGCATATATGTGCCACATCTTCTTTATCCATTCATCTGTCGATGGACACTTAGGTTGCTTCTGTGCCCTGGCTATTGTAAATAGAGCTGCAATGAACATTGTGGTACATGACTCTTTTTGAATCCTGGTTTTCTCAGGGTATATGCCCAGTAGTGGGATTGCTGGGACTAGAACATTTAAAATGCTGTTTGCGGCTCACACTTGTGGCTTGCATTATATTTCTGTTGGCCAGTGCTCTATGGGCACATTCCTGCAGGGTGAATGCTGCTTTCACATCCCAGCCCCACCCTCGTCTGGCTGGGAGGATCAAAGAGCACGTTTGCTGAGTGCTCAGGGCAGGGCCTGGCGCACAGCGGGAGGGGCTGCTATGACTGCTGTTCTCCGTGCTGTCTCCCCAGAGGGCCCCTCCCGCTGGGCCCCATGTAGGGCTCCTGCAGTACAGGGCAGGCAAGCTGGGGTGCCCCACAGGGTCAGACACAGGACTCAGCCTATCCATGGGTCCGGCCCTCCTGCAGGTCCTGCGGAGCTACAACAATATCGAAGAGGACTGCACTGTGTGCCCGTCCTGGTGCCTGAGGCTCCGGGCACGAGGCCACAGTTATTGTGCTGACTTGGAGCACCACATCCCTCAGTATACCCTGGATGCCCCCAAGGTGAGCGTGGCCCCAGCAGCGGTGGGAGGTGGAACAGGGGAGCCTGGCTTCTGCCGTGGCCTGCAGATCCCTCTCCTGTCTCTGGTGGCCTCAGAAACATGTCAAGCACCCTCCCTGGCCGTCCCAACCTCCCCACTGCCAGCCCCTGGGGCTCTGCGCCCATCAAGGACTCTCTCCTGGACCGCAGCACGGGGACCGGGAAGAGGCTGGAGCTTAGACCTATGGCTCCGGCCTGCCCCGTCTGAAATACTCCCCGGTCCTCTCACTCAGGTTTAAAAGTCTCCAGCTCCTCCGTTCGCTGTGTTTACTGAATGCCTGCTAGGGATATGACCACCCACGTCATGAGCCCCTGCCCGTGGGGATCATCCAGCTCTGGAGGGGTCACAGAGCCCGCCCCTCAGCTTAACCCCATCCTCAAGGAGTCATCATTCCCAGGTCTCTCAGAAGGGCCCTTGGAGGCCCCGTCTGACCTGAGCCCCAGGATGCCACAAGGCTGAGAAACATAGATTCTAGAGCCAGGCGGCCAAGTTCTAATCCTGGCTTCTCCTTCGATGCCTCTTCCCAGCTTCCATTTCCATCGTCAGTCTTTTCATCCGTCTGCACTTCCCCCACGCCTCATGTTGCTAGAAAGGTGCCACTTTTGGACAATGTACTTGGGGTGGTCTTGCCCCCCCCACTAGTTATACTTCTGCTCAAGGGCACCCCTTCCCAAAGCCCTTCTGACGGCACAGGGGCCCCCTCGCTGACCCTGACTCCCACCCCTTTCCCTCGGCCAGTTCCTCGTAGCAGTGTGTGGCCTTTACTGAAATCCAGCAGATTCTGGGCCCGTGTTGCCCCCTACCCCCACTGCCTCATGCACGGTGCTCATCACCCCAGCTGCATGCGGCACCCAGGGCAGTGATTCCAGCCTTGTGTTTGGTACCCGGCCCAGCTCTTTGCCTGGTGCTGGCCACACCCTAAATGCTTAAGGAATGTTTGGAAGCTGGGATTGCTGGGGCTTTCCCTTTCCCAGAGTGGGGTTCCCCTCAGCTACCAGCATGAGAATCCTCTAGAAGGGGCTGCTTACCCCCAGAGCTTCTGGACCAAGATCTTGGAAACTGAGTTCTCCAAAGAATGATTTGAGGGTGCCCTAAGATGGAAGAAACTTGGGGTGGGGGGGGTCTCAGGGGCCTGAGTTTCCCGGAGCCTGTTCCTGTGGCCACCCCATCTCTCTGCCTGGAGGTCTCTGGAGGACAGAAGCATTTTTTGGTGCCAAGCTGTGTTCCTCCATTCCCCGCCCCCAGGGCACTGACTGGGTTGTGTAGAGGCATCTTGGATCTCCTGAGAGATGTCTCTACCCAAGCCCACACAGACTTCCCTGAGTGTGTGTGTGTGTGAGGTGGGGATGGGCAGGGCATGTAGATCTGAGCGTGGGTCCCTCTTCTCTCGCACCCCAGCTATTTCCTGCAGTGTCCCCCAGTGAACCCTCCTACCGCAGCCTGCTCCTGATCAACACAGGCTCCATGCTGCTGACCTTCAACCTGGCCCCCAGAAGCAGCTCGGACATCTCCCTACGGCCCAGCTCAGGCCTCGTGCCCCCTGGGGCCCACCAGATCTTCCTCATCTCTACCTACCCCAAGGGCACCTCCTGGAAGCAGCATGTTTTCTACTTGCAGTTCAATTTCTGCCCCCAGTATCTCAAGGTAGGAGGCAGGGGTAAGGACTGGGTCCTCGGGAGGGGGCCATAGTCTGGGGCTTCCCTTTTCAAAGCCATATTCTGGGACTGGCCTCTAAAGCTCCCCTAAAGTAGCTCAGGGGCTATTCCTCCTCCAGGAAGTGGCACGGCAGGGAGAGGACCCCTCGGCCACATCTGGGAACAGCTATCCTCAGGACCCTTTCTGTCCACCTTATGGGGTACAGAGGTCCTCAAGGAAGGACTAGGGGCAACCCAAGACTCATATCTGCAGGTGGTAGAAGGGTGTTTGGGGCCAGGGCAGGGAAAGGGTCCAGGGTGTTGGACCCATGTCTGGCCCATGAAATGGTCTGTACATCCTCTTGCAGTCCCTGAGTTCTTTTCCTTATCTCCTGGGTCAGTCACTACATACTCTGCCTTTGACAGAAGCTGCCCGTGCGCAGGCTGGTGGAGGGCCTTTTGCTGCCCTCTCCGAGGGGGGAAAAGCTGCCCGCCCGTGACTTTTGGGGGAGCCAGGGCTTCAGGGTGATGTCAGGGCACTGTCCTCCCTTCACTGGCCCCAGGAGGTATGCATGCAGAGCCGGGAGGAGCCGCTGCAGCTGAAGCTGGACACCTGTAAAAGCGTCTTCTTCAAGCCCACCTGGGTGGGTTGCTCCTCCACCAGCCTCTTCACCTTCCAAAACCCGTCGCGTCTACCTCTGGAGTTTGAGTGGAGGGTCTCCCAGCAGCACCGGAAGATGCTGGCTGTGCAGCCCCCCAGGGGGATTATCCAGCCCAATGAGAGCCTTGTGAGTGCCCTGCCACACTGCCGAGGGCCAGAGGGAAGGGGCCCGTCATCCTCACCTTCACCAGCATCTCTTATTCATGCCTATCAGGGGGCAGGCTTACCCTCCCATTCAATCCACAGTCATTTCTTCCAGCCTTATGCGTCGGTATGATTGTTACCACACCCCCATTTTACAAAGAAGAATTGAGGCTTAGAGGCGAAAAATAGCCATTTACTGAGACTGTGAGTTAGGAGGTGCAAAGCTGGGACTTGAAGCAGGGTTTCTGATGTCAGTGCCCAGAAACGAGTCCACTCTCCATCCCTGGTCCCCACCGTGGAGGGATCACTGGAAGACGGTGTGGAGACAAATGGGTGGCTACCATTAAGGAGTGAGGAAGAGGGCTCGCGGACGTCAAAGTGGCGGGTCCCTGGGGGGGGGGGCATGGGGGGGCCCAAACTAGCAGCCTCCCATCCCTGGTCTAGGGCCTCTTAGTTGGGGAGGCCAAACTTGAGCCAAGAACCACCAACACACGGTGTCTGTTAGAAGCCGGGGCTAGTAACCTGCAAGGCGAGAGACCACACAGACTTGGGAGTCAACCTCAAGAGTGCACACCCCAGCTCCTGCCAAGCGCCCTCATCAGCTGTGTGACCTTGGGCAAGTCACCCCAGTTCTCTGAGTCTCCAGCCTCTCATCAGACAATGAGGCACTAAAAGAACACCGCCTACCTCGTGGGGCTAAGGGAGCGAGGGGCTAAGGGAGATAACATAGCACATGATGTGTGTAAGCGCCTGGCGCGGGGAGACACTCAGGATGGGTTACCGTAGCCTGATATCCTGCAGCGGGACCTTAGCGGTCCAAGAGCCTGGGCAGGGGTTCCCAGAGACCCCCACGCAGGGCTAATCTTTGTGACCCCAGACGCTGACGTGGACCTTCAGCCCTCTGGAGGAGATCAAGTACCTGTTCCGAGTGGGGATGTGGGTCTGGGAAGCTGGCCTGCCCCCAAACACCAAGCCCTCCGCCACCACCCACTACATGCTCCGGCTGGTGGGCACGGGCCTCAGCAGCAACCTCTCCGTGAGTGGGAGGACCCCGGCGGGGAGGGGAGGGGGCAGGGGACCAGGGCACCTGCGGGAGGGAAGGCCCCAGGGTGCATGAACCTGCCCTTCCTTGGGGATTCTCTGAGGCCAGGGTTGGGAAAGACAGGGGCGTGGACCTGGGGAAGCCCCCCACCCCGGCCTGGCTGACTCTGGCCCTCAGGCAAAGGAAAAGGAGCTGGACTTTGGGAACGTGCTGGTGAACAGCGAGCAGACCAGGATGCTGGTGCTCCTGAATGACGGCAACTGCACCCTCTATTACCGCCTGTTCCTGGAGCAGTGCAGCCCTGAGGCTGTCGGCAATGGCCCCCTCGGTACTCAGGCCTGGGCGGGACTGGGCTGGGAGGCAGGCAATGAGGGGCGCTGGTTAAGACTGGTTAACCAGACCATGGTTCAGGGGCAGGCAGAGCAGGGCTTAAAACGTGGTGCTTCCACTTCCTAGATGCGTGGCGTTGCCGGGTGATCGTCCTCTCTGAGCCTCCACTCCCTCATCTGTAAAATGGGGCTGCTGGTGGAGCCTGCCTCACCGGGCAGCTAGGTGGCGCAAAGTGCTCAGCATGCCAGTGACACCAAGACACGTCCTCACACTGTCTTGATCTGGAGGAAGCACTCTGCTCCCCATTTCCTGGCTCAGGGCCTGCTCTCTAACCAGAGCAATGCTGGTCCAGGGGAGAGTATCTGGGGTGGAGCAAGAGGAAAGGCTGGACCTCCCTGGGCTGCACTGAGGGCCTCCTCTGCCCTTGACCCCACCCGGTCATTCCTGAGCAGCTCTGCAGCTGGACCGCACAGAGGGGAGCATGCCGCCCCGGTCCCAGGACACCGTCTGCCTGACCGCCTGTCCCAAACACCGTTCCCAGTACTCCTGGACCATCAACTACTCTCTCCTCTCCCACAGAGGTACCTGGGGCATCTGGCATGGAGAGTCAGGACCAGGGAGGAAAGGGGGAGGACTGTGTGAGCAGGACTTGGGGTGGGAGGATGCCGAGGGTTCAGACAGAGCTGGCAGAGTGGGTGTGAGTGTGCCAGGGTGTGCCTTTGGGTGTCTGGTGTATATGCCTCATACCAACCACATCTGTATGTGTGGGTGTCCGTTTGTGTGTGCCTGAGCTGTGGAGGACTCAACGTGAAGGGCTGGGCGCTGTGCTGATTTACTGTGGGATCTTAAGCAAATCCTCAGCTGCCCTGGGCCTCAGTTTCCTCCTTCATAAAACGAAGTTGTTACCATCCTGCCCCGGGGCTGCCTGACAGGAGTCCAGCACAGGAGTGTTGGACTCCCTGGAATTGGATCCTGGCCTCATCACTTATTAGCCATGTAATCTTAGTGACTTGTTTAACCTCCCTATGCCTCAGTTTCCACATCTGTAAAATGGGGATAATAATGGTGCACAGGCAAAAAAATAAAGTACATGTTACCACACGGGCAAACCTTGAAAACATTACGCCAAGTGAAAGGAGCCAGTCACAAAAAGCTACACATTGTATGATTCCATTTATGTGAAACACCCAGAATAGGCAAATCTACAGAGACAGAAAGTAGACTAGTGGTTGCCAGGGGTGAACAGAGAGTGACAGCTACTTGGTACTGGGTTTCTTTGGGAAAGCCTGAGAACGTTCTAAAATTTGTAGTGATGGTTGCACAACTCTGAATATACAAAAAACATCACTGAATTGTATGTGTTAAAAGGGTTAATTTTATGGCATATAGATTATATCTCAATAAAGCCATTAGTAAGTATTATCAGTAGTTTGAAAACAGTGCACAGTGGTGTTTGCAAAGCTCTTAGGACAGTGCCTGGTCCATAGAAAGTATCAGATAAAGTTTGGCTATTGTTGGAAGCATCCCAGAGTCTGCTCCTGACAAGGGTCCTAGGACAGGTTTCCCGGGACCCCTGCATCCTCAGCCTGTGCGCCCCGCCCCAGGGGAGCTGGGAGGTGAGCCCACCCCTCTCTCCCGCACCGCTTTCCCCCAGATAACAAGGTTGGGGAGAAGCAGGAGCTGTGTCGCGTGTCCCTGATGGCCGTGTACCCCCTACTCTCCATCCTGGATATCTGCTCCATGGGCAGCGCCGAGGGCATCACCCGGAAGCACCTGTGGCGCCTCTTCTCCCTAGACCTGCTCAACAGTTACTTGGAGCGCGACCCCACCCCCTGGGAACTCACCTACAAAGTGCCCACCCGGCACAGGTGAGGTGGGCCTGGGGGAGAGGCAGGGCCTGTCTGGGGATGTTCTTGGAGCTTTCCGTCCATGCCCTCAGCCCCAGGCCCTGTCCAAGAAGGGGCTCCCTATCTCCTCCCCAATTCCTGCCCATCCCCGGAGGAGCATGGAGAAGGCAGGGATGGGCCTGAGGTCTAAAGTGCTGACCCACCCCTGCCCCTGAGTCCCAGATTCTCCAATTCCCACCTGTGGGGAGATGGGTGCCAAGCCAGCCACCCCTGGAAGGGCCTCATCCTGTCCCCAGCCCTGTTTCTGAGACCATTTCTCTGCTCCACACAGCACCAGCCAGATCCCCTCTGTCTTCACCCCTCTGAAGCTCAACTTCAATTTTGGGGCAGCACCAATAGATGCCCCACCCTCTGTGGTGCTCCTGGCCCTGAAGAACAGTGGAGTGGTGCCCCTGGACTGGTACAGAGGGGGGGCCCGGGGGACAGGGGCTTGGAGGCCTTCTCTTGCTGGTGGTAGCCCTGGATGCCTGGTGTCTGTGAAGTGTGCCCCCCGCCCCCACTGAAGGATGTAGAGGCCAGGGTGGGACTAGGGTCGCCCAGCAGGACACCAGACCTGTCACTGGCTGAGTCGGGTTCACAGGCTCAGAAATGGTCGAATCACCCTATGGAGACTGACAGGGTCATCTTCAGAGCTTAAGAAATGGGATGTAACCGTCACGCATCTGCTGCATGCTAGCCACTGGCCTTTATGAGCCTCTTCTCCTCCAAGCCTCACACCGACCCTGTGAAAAAAATCCCCCTCTGCTGACTCTTTCACAGATGGGAGGCTAAGGACTCAACCAAGAGCATTCAGCCATTAGAGGCAGAGCCAAGTTCAAGCCCAGATTTGTCCAACTCCAGAATCCCCGCCTACACTGGTTAGTCAGCAAGAAGCTGCGAGGCGCTCCTGCGTCCCAGGCATTGTGCTAGGCGCTGGGGCAGCCCCGACAGAGCCCCAGGCCAATGGGGGCCGGGCCTGCACGGGGGCGAGTTGAGGGTCTCTGGCAGGGAAGGACAGTGCTCTGCGGCCACAGCGCCGTTGTCAGGGAGATGACAGGGCTAAGCAAAGCCAGGTGAGCTGCAGGAAGGGTCGAGGCTGGCCACGGGGCAGGCTGCACTTCCCCAATCACAGGGGGCCCAGGCCTGGAGACCTGAGCCCGCCAAGCTGGGCCCTTCCTGTGCTTGGCTTTCCTCCCACTTGGGCCCCAAACTGGTGCCCAGTAAGCATCCTGTTTCCATGCCAGCGCCATTTCTTTTTTTCCCTCCCTTCCTCTGCCACGCGCTTTGATTTCCTAGTAAACTTCCTTTTGATGACTTCCAACTTTGCTTGGCTAGATGGAGGTGAGAAAGAAGTGTCCCCATCTGGGTCAGGCTTGGGGGAGAGAGCCAGGGGCCCAGCCTGGGCATGGCAGTGAGTGGATAAGGGTGAACATATGCAGGGGGTGGGCATCTGTGATCTCAGGAACCTTCCTGCCTGAGCCGAGCCATGGGGTGCACGTGGATGAGGCTGGTGGGGGGCTGCATCATCCGGGGTGCAGTGGCCACCCTGTACTCTCCGGGTTGTCCTGCCCCTCCCGGTGGTGGAGGATGCCGGGGGAGCTGATTTATTAGGCGGCTCCTGTCTGAGAAGGGCCGGGACTGTGAGTAACTCAGGGCTCCTGGCCCTGAGTGACTGGGAAGCTTGGCAGGCTGGTGGGGAAGGCCCAGGGCCCGCCTGGAGCTCTGGATCTGCCATTCCCTGGGTTGTTTGAGTGGCTGGGAGCCAGGCCCTGCAGGGCTCAGGAGTGGGGGCAGGAAAAGCGGCGCTGGCCTGTGTCCTGGTGTGGAGCAGGGTATTTTGGTGGATTGTGCATGCGTGTGTATTTGTGTAGGAGCAAGCCAGCTCACACTCTCTATGGAGAGGGTCCAGGTTGTTGGAAACTGGGGCGGGAGGAAAGCCGGGCAGAGTGCCCACCGAGCTGGGCCGTCCATTGGGACATCATTGGAGGTTCAGGAAGGCAGTCCGTGCTTGTTCCCGGATTCCAAACGCAGGGAACCTTCCTTGGAAGGCTTGACTCTCCTAGGCTTTCTGTGTTGTTGTGTTTCCTTTCAATTTCTTAGAAGGCTATTTTTGAAAATTCTAGCCGGGTCTCTGCTAAACTCATAAGGAACAGACTGAAGGTTTTATTCCTGCCAAGACCAGTAAGAAATGGGGAGTGTGGACTTGGCCTGCAGGCAGCAGCAGGCAGGACAGAAAAGCTGCCGTGCATTTAAGGGGTGATCCCTCACAGGCATCAGATACACGGGTTAACATCATCTGTTCCCTCACTCATTTGTTAAGTCATCGGCTAAATGTTGACTGGGGCTTCCCAGGTGTGGGCTCCAGGCCCAGAGCTCAGCATAGCGATGCCGATGAGCCCAGGCCCTGCCCTCCAGGTGGGGCGGGCCGGCCTTTCCGTGCAGGGTGACAAGTGCTGTGAAAGAGGCTTGTGCAGCCACTTGCCTCAGTTTTGGAAGCGGTAGGTGGCGGTGGGCACATGAGAAAGGCTTCCTGGAGAAAGCTACAGCCAAGCTAGACCTGCAGCCCAGGGAGCGGAGGCAAGAGAGGCTGCGATGAGCCTCCCAGACGGAGGGTGTAGGGCGGACATGGGTAAGAGAAGAGGCCACAGAGTGGCTGCAACGTTGATAGGGGGACAGGCAGGGCCTTGGACTCCTTCTCCTTCTGAGAAGGATTCGTGGATTGAGGCAGGGGGACAGGTTGGCAGGCTTCCACAGTCCCAACATGGGGGCCCACACCAGAGGACTGGCAGGGAAAAGGGGGCTGTGATCATTTGAAGGGAGACTGGGTGAGGGCCAAGAGGGAAACCATCCAGACATCCCCGAAGTATCAAGATCACCAGTTCTGCCGCTGATCAATATCCCGCAAATAAAATGACCAAACAGTTTATTCGCCTGTAGCAAGTCAAACAATACAAGGGTGATGGAAGGAAAGTAAGAAACACCCCAGCTCCCTCTCTAGTCTGCCCTGGAGGGTTTGGCATGAGCTTCCACTCTCAGCACTGGTACAAGGCACAGACACAGGGACGCAGCTACCCTTTCATTTCTTTTACCATAATGGCATGCTGTTACACGTATTACTCTCTGCTCAGCGTTATAGCAATAACCTTTTCCCTCAGCATTATGTCAATAACACTCCCTATAGATCAATAAAGATCAAGACATATAGGGCTTCCCTGGTGGCGCAGTGGTTGAGAGTCCACCTGCCGATGCAGGGGACGCGGGTTCGTGCCCCGGTCCGGGAAGATCCCACATGCTGCGGAGCGGCTGGGCCCGTGAGCCATGGCCGCTGAGCCTGCGCGTCCGGAGCCTGTGCTCCGCAACGGGAGAGGCCACAGCAGTGAGAGGCCCGCGTACCGCAAAAATAAATAAATAAATTAATTAATTAATTTTAAAAAAAGGCATATAGATCTAACTCATTCTTTTTAATAGTTGCATAGTATTCCGTAATATGAATGGCCCTTACGTTTTAAAACCACTCCTTTATTAGATGACATTAGTTGTTCCCAGTGCTTTTTTCTTCCCCAGTGCTTTTTAATATTTTTTGCCATCACTAACAAAGTTGTAATAAACATCTTTGCGTGAGTATGTGTGTCTGTGTGTGTGCGTGTGTGCGTGCCTGCCTGCCTGCACACTTACGTTTATTCCTGCAGCTTAGCTCCCCCAAATTATTTCTGAGTCAAAGGGCATTTTTTATTCTATGCACTTTTTATTCTAAAAGATGCTGTCATAATTCCTACAACAAAAGGTGGTAGCAATTTCTTCTCTCCCAACCGGTGTTCGAAGATGTCGTTCCTTCTAAACTTACCAGCATTGGATATAACTATTTGTCACGATTCAGATGTGAAAATATTTAAGATTGATTCAAGGGAGTTTTTTTTTTTTTTTTTTACCAGATGTTCATTTTTAATTATTATTTATTTATGTATTTGGCTGTGTTGGGTCTTCGTTTCTGTGCGAGGGCTTTCTCCAGTTGCGGCAAGCCGGGGCCACTCTTCATCGTGGTGTGCGGGCCTCTCACTGTCGTGGCCTCTCTTGTTGCGGAGCACAGGCTCCGGATGCGCAGGCTCAGTAGTTGTGGCTCACGGGCCCAGCCGCTCCGTGGCATGTGGGATTTTCCCGAACCAGGGCTCGAACCCGTGTCCCCTGCATCGGCAGGCGGACTCTCAACCACTGCGCCACCAGGGAAGCCCCAAGGGAGTTTTGATTTGCATTTCCCAACTCCCCTTGAGCCTTTTCAGATGTGTTGGCTGTTTTCTTTCCCCCTTCTGGCCGTTCCCTCTTCATAACCTCTGCCCGTTTTGAGGACAGTTCTGTGTCATCCCTCTGAGAGCGCAGGGATCCTTCTTTTCAGATTGTGACCTTGGGACCCCTTGGTCACTTATTTGGTCACCATTTAGAGTGCAGTATCTGCTTTATACAGCACCAGGCATTACAGGGGCACTCATTCTATGCCCAGCCTTGCTTTGGGTTCAAGACTACCAGCCCTCTTGGGGACCCTTGGTTGGTGCTGCTGGCATTTCTAGGTGGCTCAAATGGCCCTTCCTAACAGCTTGTCACACAAACCCCTCCAGGGTCAGTGCCCAGCTCAAAGTGGCCCACATATACAAGCAGCACCCTGGCCCCTGGCACCCACAATGCGAGCCCCAATCTCCGCTTTCCACTTAGTCACCAGGACCCTGCTTCTGCTCCTGGGTTCGGGGGCCATTATGAAATGAGGATCCACAACTGCCGCATTTGCCCGGCCATGCATGGGACAGCTTGCCTACTGGGGGATGAAGAAAAGGCCTCCATCCATCCTGCCTGGGGCTCAGAGCTCCTGCCTCTGCTCTGACTGAGCGGCTCCACCCCTTCTGCTTTGCACCCCTTTCCCAGGGCCTTCCTCTTCCCAAGTGACCAGCAGATCGACCTGGAGCTGTGGGCAGAGCAGGTGGACTTTGACTGCACTGAACTGCACCAAATGTGCGTGCAGGACAATTGCATATTCTCCATCAGCCCCAAGGCTGGGAGCCTGAGTCCTGGGCAAGAGCAGATGGTGGAGTTCAAATACAGGTGCTGCCCCCACCGCCCGCCCTGCACTTCCAGTCCTGGAGACCCCCTTCCCCCGACTCCTGGAGGACGCTGGCCTTGCACTGTGTGACTCCAGGGTATCCTGAGTGGCCACCACCCTGAGAAGGCCCCGCCTTCCCACCTGCAGGGGAAGTTTAATTTTCCTCTTGCCCCATCCCAGCTCAAGGGTTTCCACATAGCTGCCCCAAAGCCATAGGTGTGCCATGACCGCTTGTTCTTCCACTCGTACCAGGGCTCAGTAACTCATCCCAGACTCTCTCCTCCCTTCCAGCCACCTGTTCATTGGCACTGATCGCCTCCCGGTGCTCTTCAAGGTGTCCCATGGCCGGGAGATCCTGGTGAGGCCCAGCCCTGGTCCTGTCCTGGAAAACCAAGAGAGAGGCACAGGGAGCTGTGCTCCCCAGAGAGATGGGGTCCAGATCTCTCTGCTGGGTACTTCAGTTCCTCCCAGGGAAGGATGCTACTCACAGGCTTTCTATTTCCAGCTAAATTTCATAGGTGTGACAGTGAAGCTGGAGCAGAAGTACGTGCACTTCACCTCCACCAGCCATCAGTTCATCCCCGTCCCCATCGGCGACACACTGCCCCCAAGGCAGGTCAGTGGTACATTGTCCTGGTCACCAGGAGGCTTCAGTATTGATCTCTGTGTATCTGTATCAGCCCTTGACAGGATGACAAGGACCCTGCCCTCACTCTAAGAGGTGGGGTGACAGGTTGAACCCCAAGACTGGGCAACTGGGAGAGACCCAAGGCGAGAGGCTTCAGCTTCTTGGCACTGGTTCTAAACCTTTTGCCAGGCCTCATTCCCATGCAAAAGCAGGGAGTTCCTTCCTCTAACACAGGGTTTTTCAAACTTCTTTGACCATGAGCCACACTAATATATTTTGGAAAACCCAATACATACATACACATACAACTGAAACAAAACAAATCAATACGTGCACCACTACATGCTAAGTACTCTGATGTTTTCTTTTTTATTTTATTCTGTTCCATTTTTTTTAATGTTTTATTTATTTTGTTTTACTTATTTTTATTTTTGGCTGTGTTGGGTCTTCATTGCTGCGCGCGGGCTTCCTTCTAGTTGCGGTGAGCAGGGGCTGCTGTTCGTTGCGGTGCGCAGGCTTCTCATTGTGGTGGCTTCTCTTGTTGCGGAGCACGGGCTCTAGGCGCACGGGCTTCAGTAGTTGTGGCGTGCGGGCTCATTAGTTGTGGCTCACGGGCTCTAGAGCGCAGGCTCAGTAGTTGTGGCGCACGGGCTTAGTTGCTCCGTGGCACGTGGGATCTTCCCGGACCAGGGCTCGAACCCGTGTCCCCTGCATTGGCAGGCGTGTTCTTAACCACTGCACCACCAGGGAAGCCCTGTTCCATTTTTTAAATGCTGGACATGACCTGATAAATTGGTTTCATGACCTGCTTACTAATGGGTCTCAGTCACAGTTTGAAAATCACTGCCCCAAAAAGGGCATCTGTCTGGAGCATGAAAAGCTAGAATGTAAATCCTCAAAGCTATAGAATTTTATTTATTAATTGGAAGGAATCAGTTTCCTTTGTTCTGAAAATGTACATTGGAAATCTCCAAGAGAGGATATAGTATTTTCACAAACACTTCATCACTCTGAAATTTCTAACAATCGAGAAGCCCTTGTGTTTCTGGGCAGGGGCCTCTAGCCACTCAGCCGAGAGGCACAGGAATGGGCTTCCTAGACCTGAGAGGGGATCTCATAGTCCCGAGCTCTGCCCACTGCCTTACACCACCCTTTACGCCACTGGCTTCCCAGAAGCCCCACCCAGAAACCCAGACCCTCAAAAGAGAAGGCAAAGACTCACATGCCTCCTGGAAAGCTTTCCAGAGAGATCAGACCACTCCCCCATGGCCCTGAACATAGACAATGGAAAAGGCCCCCAGATCTGGAGAAGACCCAGTTGTACCTCCAGCCAAACTCCACAACTGCAGCCAAGCTTCCTTTTTCGTTCATAAGATGATGACAGATGGTGGCCTGGACCTGCAAGAGAGCAGAGGAAACAGAGAGAAGTGAACAGATTTAATTTACATTTTGAAGACAGAATCCCTGGGACTTGCTGGGGATTGGATCTGGGAAGTAAGAGAAAGGGATGGATGAAAAATGTATTGGATTCCTAGTTTGAGCCACTGGAAATATGTAGTACCATTTGCTGAAACAAGATACACTAGGGGGAGGAATAGGTTTTAGAGTGAAGAGTTGGGTTTTGGCTGAATTTAAGAGGCCTATGAGACAACCAGGAGGAGTTGTTTAGTAGTAGTTGGATACCAGGTCTGAAGCTCAGAGGGTGGTCCAAGCTAGAGAAAGAGCATCAGCACATTCAGGGGTGGGTGCTGAGAAAGATGAGGGGCTGGACCTAAATCCAGACAAACTCTTTACTCTCACTGTCTTCCGTTTTCTCATCTCTAACATGGAGGCTTGGACCAGATCTCTGGTTTCAGGCAGGCCGTTCTGTGATTCCCCAACTGTGGAGTTAGTCTTGGGGGACCTCATATCTTCCTTCTGCTCCCTTATCTGCCCGTAAGCACAACGACCTCTAATGGCAGACATGGAGTGGCAGCCTCACAGGTAATTAGAATGATAGCTTAGAAAATGATGCAGGGTCTGGATGGTGTATGCATGGACATCCCCCTAAATTCCAACACTAGGGACACAAGCATTAGTGTCCCCTTATACCTTGACTAAGGTAAGTTGAGAGCAAATAAAATAAGAATTACAGATTATACTTAAATGTCACAGGTTGAAAATATAGTTATATACTTCTTGGGTGATCAAGCCATACGGGAAATCAGAGGTATTTAAGGGAGCTCTGGGACTGTAAGGGTGACATCATGGGGATCAACCTGCCCTCCTACAGTGGACACAGAATCCCAGGCTCTCTGCATTGCAGCCCAGAGCTGGTGTGGAGATTTCCCTGTTCCTTCCCCCTGCAGATTTATGAGCTGTATAACGGTGGCTCGGTGCCCGTGACATATGAGATCCAGACCAGCATCCTGTCGCAGGTTCAGGAAAAAAATTTTGATCACCCCGTCTTCTGCTGCCTCAACCCCAAAGGGGAGATCCAGCCAGGCACAACTGCTCGCGTCTTCTGGATCTTCTCACCTATTGAGGCCAAGACCTACATGGTGAGCAGCAGCCTGGGCTAACACGGGCTTGGGGCGGGGGTTGGAGGTGGCCTCCCCAGCAGGCCTTCCTCTGACCAGTGCCTTCCCCCACCTTCCTAACTTCCCAGGTGGATGTGCCCATACACATCCTGGGATGGAACTCAGCCATCATCCGTTTCCAGGGAGTGGGCTATGACCCTCACATCATGGGCGACACAGCCCCATTCCACAACATCTCCTCATGGGACAATAGCTCCATCCACTCGAGGCTGATGGTTCCTGGACAGGTAGGGGGAAGGGATCTGGGAAGGCCTGAGGCCTAGGAGGAGACTGAGGGTCCAGGGTGTCCACTGCGGAGGGGTGGGGAGGCTGCGAAAGAAGAGATGGAGTTGAGAAGGGAGGGATACAGAGGTGAACCTGGAACCAGCCCTCCTCCAGATTTAGGAGGCAGCACCAGCTCCATGAGAGGCTTACCCTGCCACCTAGTGCCCACAGGTGTTCCTGCTCCAGCCACTCCACCTGCGGCAGGGCCCTCCACCCGCCCCTTGCCTCTGGGCATTGGGATGGAGGTATTGAAAGGAGTAAAAAGAAGCTCTGCCATTCTAGGGCACTGAGATATTGTCTTCATATAGAACAGTCTCTCCCCTGGACGTAGATGGATTTTGCTGAAATATCTAGGGTCAGTAACACTGCCTTTCGTTCACACACTCCTCACTGTTGGGAGGTTTGACACATCCATCCATTTCCCCACTGATCCACATGCCTATTTATTCATCCATGTTTCTCTCCATCCACCCATCCATGCACTCATCCAGTTACTATCCACCAACACAACTGCCTGTCCGCTCTTCCACTCCTACCCTCTTTGGACTCTTACTGAAGGATGAGCACTGTGGGGTCACAGAGAAGAGCCAGACAAAGTCTCAGCTCTGGAGGCACTCAGGGTCTAGACAGAGAGGAAGTGCCCCTTCCATGGCCTCAATCTTTCCAGATACCCCTACAACACAGCTCCTGCTGTGTGCCCAGTGAAGGTGCCAACAGCTGATCACCTACTAATTTACAACCATCCTTCAGAGACAAATTTTGTCGGCTTTACTTCTGCCTTCTCTAAGCGAATTCTGATTTCTCAGCCCTTCCAAGCCTATTTTAATGGTCAAAATCATAGGCTTTAGAGTGAGACTGTCAGGGTTTATCCCAGCTGTGCCTGTGAGAGACCTTTGGAAAATTATCTATGCTCTCTGAACCTTAGCAGCACATCTATAAAGTGAAGATGGTTAGTAGTACCTATATATAGTAGTAGCCTATATATTGGGCCACTGTAAGGACCAAATGCATGTCAGTTGCCTACAGTGGTACCTGGCCTGTTGAAAGCACTCAGTGACTGGTAGTGGTTGCTATGCTTAGTATTTCTTCACCTCCCAAAGTTGCTGTTGTGTTGTCCCCACCAACAGAACGTCTTCCTGTCCCAATCTCATATCTCCCTGGGAAACATTCCTGTGCAGAGCAAGTGCAGCCGCCTGCTGTTCCTCAACAACATCTCCAAGAATGAGACAATTGTCTTTGTCTGGCAGCGGAAGGCTCTAGACTTTGGGGAGGTGAGAGTTCCCTGTGTTTGCAGAATGAGAACCTCCAGAGGGGCTCTAGACTCACCCCATCCCATCCCACCCCATCCCACCCCATCCCACCCCCTATCCCATCTTGTCCCATACAATCCCTGTGAAGCTCCAGAGACTCCTTCCCAAAACAAATAGGTGTCTGTGAGTCCTATGAGAGGAAAGGTGGCTCCTGAAGAGGCGATCCCGTTTGTGGTGACCCTGAAGGCCTCAGTGCATGCCAGCTTCTATAGCATGGACCTGGTATGCAAGGTAGGATCAGCCTTAGCGAGAAGCTGGGATGGTGCGCAGCTCCCAGTCTTGAGGTGTGGGGTGGTCTGTGATATCCCCAGACCCCCAGAGAGAGGCAAAGGCCAACGTCTGGAAGAGTGGTGGGCCCACAGCACAGACCCAGGCCAAGGCCCTCCAGACCTTGGTCTTCTCTCTCCTTGTCCTGAGCCACAGGTGTACCGGCAGAAACTCCTGACTCAGTACCATAAGGAACTGCAGGACTGGGAGGACGAGAAGGTGCGGCAGGGAGTGGAGTTCACCATCACAGATAGGAAAGCAAAGGTGATGAGGGCAGGGTGGGCTTTGAACACCACAGAGCTTTCCGATTGGCCTTGCCAGAGGGGACAGAGGTGGTGATCCGAGGTGGTCCTAAAAAACTGGTCAGCCTGACTTAAGAGATTAGATTTCTTTCATTAGGCTAAGCATAGCACATCCCCAAGAGACTCTCTAGATACTGAAAGCTGGCTGACCATTCCCTGCTCCATGTAGCCTGTATTTAATGAATACCCACCCAGTGCTGGGCACTGGGGACCCAGGGGAAACCAGGCAGAGCTCACCTTCTGATGGAAGAGAGTGTGGCGTAGTGGTTTCAGGTACAGGCTCTGGAAACAAATTGCCCGGGTTTGTTTCCTGACTTTGATGATTTCTAGCTCTGTGATCTTAGTCAAGTTATTTAACCTCTTAGTTCCCTCAACTGTATAATGGGGGGTAATATGACATCTGAGACTGGCTTCAAGATAATCCAGAGACGGGTTATAGATGAGACAAAATTGGCCATGAACTGCTAATTGCTGAAGCTGGGTGGGGCGTAATGGAAGATTCTTTGTAGCACTCTCTCCACTTTTGTATACTTTTGAAATTTTCCATATTAAGAAGGTTAAAAAGGGAGTTCCCTGGTGGCCTAGTGGTTAGGATTCCGGGCTTCCACTGCCATGGCCCGGGTTCAATCCCTGGTCAGGGAACTGAGATCCCACAAGCTGTGCAGCATGGCCAAAAAAAAAATGTTAAAAGAAAAGTTGTTAAAATATTTTATTTTATTCTTTTTAAAATTTATTTTATTTATTTATTTTTGGCTGCATTGGGTTTTCATTGCTGCATGCGGGCTTTCTCTAGTTGCGGCGAGCAGGGGCTACTCTTCATTGCGGTGCGCGGGCTTCTCACTGCGGTGGCTTCTCTTGTTGAGGAGCACCGGCTGTAGGCGTGAGGGCTTCAGTAGTTGTGGCACGCGGGCTCAGTAGTTGTGGTTCACAGGCTCTAGAGCGCAAGCTCAGTAGCTGTGGCACACGGGCTTAGTTGCTATGTGGCATGTGGGATCTTCCCAGACCAGGGCTCAAACCCGTGTCCCCTTCATTGGCAGACGGATTCTTAACCACTGCACCACCATGGAAGCCCCAAAATATTTTAAAATGTGAATAAATTGTTATCTGCTTTGTGGCACTGCTGCGAGGATTAAATGAGTTAATGCATGTAAAGTGCCTACAACAGTGCCTGGCACCCAGTAAGCACTCGCTAAACATGGGCTACTACTATTTATGCAGGGGAGACTGATAATAATTGATACAAAGTATCCACCTTGGATCCTCCTCCCCACGGTTGCATTCTTTTTTTTTTTTTTTTTTTTGTCTGCGTTGGGTCTTCATTGCTACACGCGGCCTTTCTCTAGTTGCAGTGAGCAGGGTCTACTCTTCGTTGTGTTGCTTCTTATTGCAGTGGCTTCTCTTGTTGCGGAGCACGGGCTCTAGGCACGCGGGCCTCAGTAGCTGTGGCGCACAGGCTCAGTAGCTGTGGCGCACGGGCTTAGTTGCTCTCCGGCACGTGGCATCTTCCCCGACCAGAGCTCAAACCCGTGACCCTTGCATTGGCAGGCGTATTCTTAACCACTGCGCCAGCAGGGAAGTCCCCACGGTTGCATTCTTGCACCTCGATCACCCCTGTGTACTCCACACTGAACCCCCAGGGAGACACTACTCCCCTCTGAACCTCTGGCCCAACTGTGAAGGCAAATCATGTCTTGAGGGCTATGGGAGAAGGGATTTCTGAATTAAGGCTTAATAAGGAAGGCTGTTTCCTTATCAAGCCAAACCACAAAGCTCCAGGGCACCAGACAAGTACCCTTGGGGCAGCCTGCATTGTTTGGTGGCATCTCCATTTCTTTCCTTTAGTTAGGTAACCAGATTTTCCAAGTCTGCAGGCAGCACTTCCCTAGGGAAGGTTCTGGAAGAGGGTGTGGCTGGGAGTTGGGCAGAACCAAGGGGGCAGCAGGTGCTGACATTGATTTCAGGCCCTCCGTGGGTCAGCAGGAAGGGGAGGAAGAGGGGAGTCCCTCTAGGCCTCTTGCGTCCTAAGCAGGGGGTCTCTTTGCTTCCACAGAGAAGGGCGTGTTGTACAGCTTGTGAACCTGTGAGCAAGTACAGGGTGAGGACATAAGCCCAGGCCTGTCTCCTTGGGATAACTTGAGAGGATCCTTGCTTCCTCTCCAGAGAGACATCCAACCTCTGGTCTAGTCTCCTGGAAGGGAGGGATGAAAGTGCCAATGGGTGCGGATGAAATGCCAGGGGTGTCACAAAAGACCTGGTTGGGGGGCTAGGGACCCATCAGTGATGGGAGTGCAGTCCCTAAGCTCCTGTCATCCATGCCTCCCCTTTCCCAAAGACGCTGCCCCCCATCAAGAACCAGTGGTGTCTCAACTGCCCAACCAGCTGGAGCCTTAAGATCGCAAAGGAGGAGACACGCTGGCCATGCCCCCAGCCGCCCTCGCCAGGGATGCTCAGCTTAGGCCTCACTGCCCGTGCCCATGCCACCGACTACTTCCTGGCCAACTTCTTCTCTGACTTTCCCCGCCACTTCTTGCACCGGTGAACTCTCAGGGAGGGAGGGGTCTGCTTGCTCTGCTCTCTGCCACCCTCCCGCTCTAGAACAGGACTGCCCAGACCTAACCCTTGCTGAGGGCTTGAAGCACGTGCAGTATCACTGGGACTTCTGGGGCACTGCTGGGCCCAGAATGCCCCCATTACTGTTAGGCCCTTATGAGAAGGGGGCAAAGAGCCAGAGCCCCTGGGGAACCCACTTAGGCCTCCCTGCCTCCCCTCCTTCCTTCCCTTTCCAACTTGGAGCCTCTCCAGGTCCTGTGCCGACTCTGAGAGTCGGGCTTGGTTCCCCAAATGCAGCAGCACTATGTTGGGTTAAGGCTGGGGGAGCCCCAAACTCACCTATGTCCTCATGACTGGGCAGCCACCATCACTGCTCATGCCCCCAACCCCAGCGTGGTGGCTTGCCCAGGCCACTCAGAATGCCACGGCCTGCCCCAGGGAGCTGCCAAAGAGGAAGTACCCCAGGGAGGAGTCGGAGGCTGGTGAGGAAGTATCCACGGACAAGTGGGCCCCTGTCTCCAAGCAGGAGAAGCAGCTCCTGACTGACTGTCTCACCACCATTATCAGGTGACCACCCACCCCCTAAATGCTCACCCCTCCATCTCCCTAGTTCATTCGTCAATTCTGGGTCCACCCAAAGCCCCTGAAATCCCAGCCCTTCCTTTCCTGAAAGATAGAACTTCCTCACAAGATCCTTCCACTGGTGGTCCCAGGCCCTTGAGGATGGTACAGCTCTAATGGATCTGGCTGGAGGGATCCTCAGGGCTGGGTCCCGAGTTCTGCTTTGTCATGGCTGGTAGATGTGGTCTGGAGCCAGTTCACTGTCTCTCCAGGGCTCCGGGCCTCATCTGTGTAACTCTGACATCCTGGCTCTTCCTCTACCATAAAATGTTCATCTTTAAGAATCCATGGGGCCCAGAGATACCTTTATCTAAAGAAGGAATGGGAGGGAGCAACTGATCAGGGGCTCCCCTCCCCGCACCTAGCACCTGTTTGTGGACACAGTAGCCAAGAACCACCCCTTGGGGAACCCCTGAAGCCAGAGCCCCCCACAGGGGGCTGCAAGGCCTCTCAGTGAGGACCTTCTCCTCCTCCCTGCCACCCAGGGGTCTGCTGGAGGACAAGATCTTCCATGAGGCTGTGGACCGAAACCTGGTGGAGCAAATGCCTTACTTCTGCCAGTTCTGGAATGAGCAGTCGGCAAGGTTCACATCCCAGAACGGCAGCCTGCACTTAGCTCCAGCCACGTCTCAGTCCTCCAGCAGCTCTGAGGTCAGCAAAGACAAAGAGGAGGCGGAAGACAAACGGAGGCTGAGGAAGAAGGAAGAGGAGGGAGAGGAGGAGCTGGAGGAGGAGGAAGAGAAGTTGCCCTGGACGGAGACGAAGCCCACGCTGCAGCCCACGTCCCAGGAGTCCCTGAAATGGCAGTGGCAGCAACAGCTGAAGGTCTCACTGAAGGAGAAGCAAGAGCAGGATGAGAAGGAGGCCATCAGCCGGTAAGCAGCCAGACCACGGTGAGGGTTTGGGGGGGGATGGCGGGGTCAAGTGCAGAAGGATCCTAGGAGGCAATGGTGTGCTGGGGCTCTACCTGTGTGAGCTTCTCTTTCCAACTCAGTGTTCATTGACATCACTGTTGGACACTTAAGGCCTCAGTGGGAGTATTTACAAAATGGCGATCCAAGCTTTAATTTTCTTCTCCAAGAGCAGACTATTAAAGTTTACCATCACACCACTTTCAGGAGGGTGATTATAGCCGTCAAAGTCTCTTAAATGAGTTTTTAGAGCCAGGAGAAAAGTACCACCTCTTCTTGCACCGCCTTTCCCTGGGGCTGCTCTGGGGTTTTCTGTCCGTGGTGGGATTCCCCAGGAGTCCCTTCTGCACCGTCTCACCGCTCGATGCCTTTCCCCAACCCTGGCCCTGGGATGGGGACTCCGATTCCCTGGGTTCGAATCCCACCACGTGTACCAGCAGCGTGACGTTTGGCAACTTGGTCTGTTTAAGCCCTAGTTTGAACGTCTGTAAAATTGGAACAAGGATGCCTCATAGTGTTGGGAGGGCGGGGAGTTAAAATGAGAATCCACGTAGAGCACTCGGCAAACGATACAGCCCAGAGGAGGCCAGCGGAGGACCACAGCGCGGTCCGTGGCGGCGCTGACCCCGGCGCCCCCGCCTCCCGCCCCGTAGGCTCCCGGCTTTCGTTAGCCTGCAGGAGGCGCTGCTGGAGAACATGATCCAGAACATCCTGGTGGAGGCGAGCCGCGGGGAGGTGGTGCTCACTTCGCGGCCACGCGTCATCGCCCTGCCGCCGCTCAGCGTTCCCAGGTGGGGGGGCCCGGGCCAGCGGCCGCTGGAGGGGCGCGAGGGGCTGCAGGGACGGGCAGGCTCGGCGGGAAGGCTCTCCCCGACCCCCCCTACCTGGAGCTTTCTGTCATCCAGGATTCTGACTCCCGACTCGCTGCCGGCGGCGTCCCCGGGGCCGCAGCAAGCGGAGATGCCCGGCTCGACTGAGCCGCCCCCCACCAACTGTTTGCAGACGCCAGCGCCCACCCCCTCCGACTTGCAGCTCTAGGTTCCTCCCGCCCCCCTCTCCATCACCCCCCAGTAAAGCATCTATAGCTTTATTTCTATATCTGCCTTAACTTTATTTCCCCGACGCGACAAGAAATCGCGCGCGCGGTCTCAGAGGGACAGATGGTGGAAGCGGCCAAGGTGGACCGCCTCGACTCATTGGAGACTTAGGGGCTGGGAGGTTGCGCCTCTCCACTCCGCTCGGCAGCTGGGCAAGAGTTCTCGCTGCTCGCTGCCAGGCGCTGGACCTGGTCTGGCCAGTGGGGGGCGCTTCGGGCGGGGCCTGGCTGGCCTTTGACCCAGCAGAGCCGGGTGGACAGGAGCCGAGCGCCAGGCCTGGTCTGCGCAGCAGGTGGCCGCGGAACAAGGTTGCCACCCCTACCCTTTCCCCGCCGCGCTTGCTCTGAGGCTCGGCCCTTCCACCTCTAGCTTTTTCTCAGCATCTGCCGGACTCCCGGGACTCTGCTGAGGTTGGGAAATCGAGGCACTTCGCGGAGGGCCAAGAACTAGAAGCTGCGGTGCGGGTGGAGATCATCGCTAGACAGCGGGCCACAGACCCTACTAAACGACTCTCATCGTGAATCTGAATCCCCAGACCAGGAGATGTCCCACTTTCCCTAGGATACCCACCTCCGGTTCCCCCTAACCTCCGCCTGGCAGCCTCTGTCCTCGGCTCCACCCCCCCTCCCCGAGGCAGGTGGGTGGAAAAGTGACATCTGGTGTTGTTCCAGAGGCGCCCAGGTCCCCGACACCCCCCCCCCTCCACCGCCACCGCCAAGGCCTCGGAGGAGCTCCGGCCCCAAAGCCTAGGCGGGGGCGGGGAGAGGGGCGCTCCGCCTCCTCTGAGTCAATATTTGCCGCGAGCAAACGGGCGCCCGGACAGGTGTGAGTGTGTGTGTGCGTGTGTGTGTGTGTGTGTGTGTGTGTGTGTGTGTGTGTGTCTAGGGGCGGGGACTGAGTAGGCCGTATAAAGCGCGCTGAGCCGGGGCTCCGGCACAAGCTCCGGGGCATGCGCTGGGGACCAAGCCAGGCAGGGCCCGGCCGGGTGGAGGGTGGCCAGGAAGGGAGGGGCGGGCCAGGTGCGCACCTGTGGTGGCCACTGCGGCCGCCGACGTGTCAGCCGCAGACGCGCGCAGGGGAGGGCGGCAGCTAGCGGAGTGCTGTGCCGCACTGCGCTCGCCGAAGACCAGGACCAGGAGACCACCGAGGGCCACAGCCTGGCCCCGGGCCCTCCGCTCCCGCCCCGCGACGAGCCCCTCGCACAAACCGGACCTGAGCGTTTTGTTCGTTCGGCTCGCGTGAGGCAGGGGCGGCCTCTCAGCACCCGCCCGGGGGCCCGGCCCGATCGCCACGCAAGCACCTGTCGCCGCCGCCGCCGCCATAAGGGTCGGAGAGGCTGTGCGCCGCTCCCCGGGGAGATCCGGCTCCCATCCGACCCCGCCCGCACTGCCTGGTCCTGCCCGCAACTCCTGGGCTGCCCGGCTCGATTCCGGATAATACGGGCCGGCGGAGCAGGCTCCACCGGGTGGCATGGGGGGCTGTGGGCCTGGTCAGGAGCCCTTCCGGAGGTGAAAACCCGCCTTCTAGTCCGGCTCTGTCCCAGCGACTTCTGTGGCCTTGGGCAAGTCATTTCATGGCCTCTCCTCGGGCTTTCCTCCAACCCCCATCCCCCATTTGCGCAATGAGGGGGGTTGGTCTGGCCTCCCGCGTGGGTCCCACCAGTCCCCATACCCTAGTTTCTGGGCTTTTAGCAATACTTTTGAGGCCCCTGACCTGGGAAGTTTGAGGCTCTCAAGGGGTTGGAACAACAGCTATGAGGTGTGGAAAATCTGGGTGGGGGGAGCTAGAATCACGGTGGATCAAGTCCAGCTCCTCCACATATCTTTGGTGCTGACATCCTGAGGGTTCACTCCCTGCCATCTCCTTGACCCATCCTTCAGTCTTCCCATGTTCAAGACAGACAGACTGATCGAAAAGGACAAACACGGGGTCCGGTAGCCCTTGCCTGATGGGGTTCCCAGGCACTGCAGCTCACTGCCTTTCCCAAACTTCATAATCCCGAGGCCTCTTGTTTCAGTCAGCTGGAGGTGGGGTAGGTCTGAGTGGCCCTCAGATTAGGTGGGAGTCCATGGGTCATTAGCCACAACCCAAACCTAGGACAGACCACCCGCCTTTTCAGTGACTCAAAGTGTTAAGATCTGACACGGGGGAGGAGGATGAAGATTGCCGTAGACCCCTGGCCTCCTGCTTGGAGAGCCTAGAACCGAGGCCTGGGGTCAGTCTGAGCTCCCAGTCGAGCCTCTGCCCTGTGATTCCAGGTGTACTCCACTCCACCTCCCAAAACTGACGGTGATGCTGAGCCAGCCCCGGAGGGAAGGGCCAGTTGTAGGTCAGGGGTGGAAGGAAGGCTCCTTGGACAGCAGTAAGGAGCCCAGTTTCCCCTAAGGGTGAGGAAGCTTTATGGGGAGGGACTGTACCCCACACACCCAGGCCGAGGCAGTCCCCAGGGAGATGGGAATGAGGGTCAGGAGTCACTGGTCCCTTCTGACTCCAATTTGAATGTTCCTGGGGGTGCTGGCTTTCCCCCTCCACTTTCCCCCCACTCCACTGCCACCCCTCACCCAACTACCCGCAGGCTCCACAGGATCTGCTGAGTCCTTGGCACAGAGAAAGGGAGGGGGAGGGGATGAGATGGCTCTGACAGATCCCAGGCAGGTCCGGGGAGAGGGTGGACCGCAGGCTGAATCTCCGTGCAGCAGCCTGGTCCGTGAGGGCGAGGGGAAGTCCATGGGTCCCAGGCTGGGTGTGTGCAGCCCCTCTCCTGGCCTCCCAGCCTGGCACTGATTGATTCGCCTGGCCCTGGTGCTGGCACATCTTCCCTGTGTCTTTGAGGGCTTCCGCTCCCCTCCCCCAAACATGGAAGGTGGCTAGAGCACTCCCCCTCTGGCTAGGACTCCAGATTCTGGGGCTGCACAACAAAAGGTCTCCGCTTGGAATGACCGCCCCCCAACACACACACACACACACACACACAGCAGTCCTGGGGGCGGGGGCGAGAAGAATGAGGCCACCAGTGGGCTGGGGTCTGCCCTTGTGACAGAGAGCCACTGCCTCTTCCCCCGCTGCGGGGGGGGGCAGCAATTTCCCCAGACCTCCACCCCCCCCATCCCCTAGACCCGCATTTCCTGGACGTGGCCGAGGATCTGGCCTCTCCTCCAGGTCCATCCTCCCCTGCCTGGCCAGGGGCGGAGTCTCCAGGCGCCAGGCAGCCCTGCAGGTGCAGGGCTTGGGGAAGGGGGTGCTCAGCAGCTGGTGTTCGAGGCGGGCCCCCACCCCCTCCCCCTTCCTGCTCGAAGCCGAGGCCGGAGCCTGCTTCCTGTCATCCCTGTCAGCACCCTGAGCGGGGGAGGGGACAGGTAATGGAGGAAGCGGAAAAAGGGAAAGAGCAGTTGGAGTGTGGCTGGCCATAGGGGGACCAGGGACCTGCCCATGAGAAATGGAGAGGGGAGAAGGATGAGCAAGAGAGTGGAGAATCCAAGCAGAAGCACAGAGGGACAGACAGAGGGTGCAGCCCAGAAGGTGTGGAAGATTTCAGGGTCCAGAGAGGCTGCAGACACCGCCTCCCCCCGACCCCAGATTGTGAAAGTGAGAGTTAGAGAGAGACCAGAGATACAGAGGCAGTGTGAGATAACAAGGGATGTACACTCCAGAGAGGTGGGATTTGAAGATGCTGGGTCAGAGGTCAGGGTAACCAGGGATGGAAGAGACAGCATGTGAGGGGGAAGGGGGAAGCTATGTGAAGACAGCCTCCATCCCACCCCACGTCGGGATGGGGAAATTACCCACAACAAAGGAGAAAGAGGTGGCTTCTATGTGACCGGCAAACGTGAGCCAGGGCTGGAAGTAGAGGTGATACCCCTATCTTGGGAGACCCATCTCCCCCCATTAAAGGGCAGAAGGTGAAGAGGGACACAGCTCAGGCCATGTGAGTAGTGAGGGGCATGGATCTGACTCGATCTCTCCCGCTTTCTCTCTTGGCCACAGCTGGACAGACAGCTGTGGCAGCTGCCCTGGCCCCACTACCCACCTGCTGATTCTGGCCCAGCCGTGGAACTTCTGGGTGTGGAGGCTGCCCAGGGTCTATGTAACAGTGTGGAGACCTGGGAGTGGAGGCACTGGGGGGACGGGAGGGCTTGCACACAGGCGCTAATCCCCAATCCAGCCGAGGCAGAAGCAGAGCCTCACTGACCTTCTCGGAGATTAGTCCCCATGACGACAGTGGCAACTCACCCCCTCATTCGGGCTAGGCCAGGTGTGTGTGAGAAAAGTGGGGAGTGGGGATTCGGGGTGCAGGCAGAGGCTCGGTGGGGAGGGAAGGGAGCCTTCCCTTCCCGAAGCATCACAGGATCACAGGAGTCAGGGCTGGGAGGCCCTTCCAGGATCAGCAATTAGCTTAGTTTTCAGGTACAAAACTGTGGCCCCAAGATGGGGAATGACCTGCCCAAGGCCACATATGGAGCCAGGAAAAGCACCAGGACCGGAAGTCAGGTCTCCGGTTCCACCCAGACAGCAGAGATTTGAACAAAAACAAAGGAAATTGGGATACCCCCCGACCCTCCCCAACTGAGCTCGTCAGTAGAGCGGCTCTAATGGAGTGAAGCAGGAAGGCTCCCCATCCTGAGTGCTAGGCTGGCTTCTCGGGACAGGAGATGCCGCTATGCCTGCTACCCGACTCCTCCCTACAACCCAGCCCAGCCCCAGGGGGATAGGAAGAACTAGGCAGCAAAGCCAGTTATAACCACAGCTGTAACAGCGAACATTTATTTGATGCCTACTGCAGGCTAGTTCTGGGTTTTACAGGCATTTAAATCTTTACAACAGTTTTAAAAACTATCATTCCCATTTTCAGGGGGAAAATCTGAGTAGTGGAGTACAAGTTCATCCAATTTATAAGCAGTGGAGCTTGGATTTGAACCCAGGCAGCAGTGTGACTCCAGAGCCCACACTCTTAACCCTTCAGTGTCTGTGTGATCTTGAATGGGTGACTGAGATGATCTCCTCTAGGCAACTGTGGAGTGGGTTGTGTGCACATGAAAGTACACAAGGCACTCACCACGGTGCCTGGCACATAGTACATTTTATTAAATATTTAAGGAATAAGTGAGTGAACAAATGTCTGCCCATAAATGAGTTTGACCACTGAGGTGTCTACTGAATCCTAGAAGGAGACTGTTCACATGTGACGCATGTAGCTTCCGCCCATGTGAACCTGCGCACGTGTGTGCCCTCTCCCTGCCGCCCTGTGCAAGCCCTGTGGCTTTGTGCCTGGGTGAGTGGGTGGTGGTGAAAGCTGCCTCCCATCTCCCTGGATGGGGGCCAGTTCTCCATCCCCACTGAGGGGCAGAGAAGAGGGGCTCTGTTAATAGAGGGACACGACAATGAGTCTGTGTGGGTGGGGCTCTCACCCCGTCAGGACCCACCTCTTTCAGGCCCAGCTGTCGGACCCAGCCTGAGCTGAGCTAGTCTCTCACCCGTGTTATCTCTGTCTCCCAGGAGACCAGACCTCACAGCCCCAGGGAAGGTACTCACTGCTGTTCCTGGCTCCCAGGAGCTGGGGTGGGGGTGGGGAGTGGAGGAGCAGGGCTGCAAAGGAGGGGCTGGTGATGGTACAGGGTGGGGGAAGGCACCACATTCACAGGATTTGCACCTTCAGTCACCAAAGCCCTGGCTGATTTCTCAGTGAAATGAGGGAAAGGGGTGGGAGCAGGCTGACTTGAGGAGAAGACTTTGGCCACCGGGACCCTCTAAGCTGCCCATCAGTACTGTGAAGTCGGGCTGCTCGAGGGATGGGGTCCTATACAAGGGAGACGTCACTTCTCTGGGGATTCTACCTGCGATGGAGACCTGGATGAGAGTCCAGGATTGGGTTTAAGGGTTTCTTTGTCAGATCTACATTTCCCCATATGGGATGGAGATCTGAGTGGGATACAGGGCCTCACTGAGAACACAGGACTGAGTCTGAGGGCTTCTCTGTGGGATCTTAGTGTACCTTATGGGATGGGTGCTTTGGCAGAATCATGGGGGGGTGGGTCCTGAGGATTCTTAAGTGCGACCAAAGGTCCCTATATGAGATGAAGCACTGGACAGGGTGGGGGTGGGGAGTTCTCTTCGGGTAATGAGATTCCCTACGAGATCTTGAGTGAGGTCTCTTGGATGTGTAGACCTGGGGACACTTGTTTTTTTGTCTAACTCCTCCCCCTTCCCCATGCCCAGAGGCTGAGGCTGTGGATGTGGAGAAGGAAGGGGTGAGGGTGCTGAGCCGGCAAACAAAGCCACCTGTGCATCCATCCTTCAGGAAGCTCTGAGCACAACTGATCTGGGAAAACAAACAGGACCAGCTGCTGGGGGATGGAAGGGGGGCTGGAGGTGGACCAGCCTGGTAGAGAAAGGAGGCCAGAAGGGGGTCCGTAGTAGAGAAAAGGGACAGGGATCCCGGAGCCCCATTCTAGCACACTTGTAAGGGCTGCCTGACAGCCCCTTCCCCCCAGTGGCTCATTCTTCCCTTTCTTGATGATTATGAGGCCCAGAGCCAGGGAGGGGTCTGGAGGGATGTGGGAAGCCTGAGAGAGTCTAGAGATCTGGGTAACTGGCTATTGGCAGTGTCGGTGGGTGTGCCCATTTCTGAGAGAGCTGGTGAAGACAGGTAGAACTGAAAGCCATGGACTCTCCTGTATTGGCAGTGGGACCTACACACAATTTTCCCGATGAGGGAACTGAGTCAGAGGAGGGGAGAAGCCAGCTAGTGCCACACAGCTACTTAGTGCAGAGCCAAGATCAGAATATAGGACTAGGAGAGGAGCGATGACACACACACACACACACACACACACACACACACACACACACACACTCCTCCTGTGGAATACGGTGGTCCCACCAACACGGAAACTGCCCTCCCAGCACTAGCTCCCGAAAACACAGCGTCCACCCTCTGACAGCCACCCCCGCACCCTCGGGACTAGACTGGGTGACCGCGTCACTGACCAGCGCAGACGCACAGCCTGACACACTCGCCACGGGCGCCCCTCCCGACCTCAGCCTCAGATCAACTCCCCCTTCCTTTCCCCGCCCCCAACGCTCCGGCGTTCTACCCAGAGCGGCCCGCGCGCCCCCCCTGGTGGCAGAATCCAGAATTGCTAGATAGAGATGGGGGAGGAAGAGAGAAGGAAGGGAAGAGATTCGGTCCCTCACTTCTCACCGCTGCGATAGCCCTAACTTGTGAAACCGAGACAAACTGCCGGGTCACGAACAGCCCAGGACTGTTTCTTGCCTCCCTCTATAGCTTGTATTTCCCCTTTTGGGGTTTGGGGAAAATTATACCCTATTTGTCCAAACCCCCTCCAGCATAGGGAGTCAGGGGACTGCGCATGGTTCTGACCACATCTGCAGTCAAACCTGGTTGTGGCTGTCCCTGCTCTGACTTAAAACCTCCAAACTGGGCTTTACTCTCTATGTTATAGGGCCTTGTACTTTTGGCATTCACCTTCACACACGTTGTGATCCTTGACAGCAATTACTCACCAGTGAAAAGTGAGACTCAATGGAGACTCTAATTTCCCCCAGTGCCTGTTCAGGGGTGGGGAGGTCTGTGGGATGGGCAAACCGTCACCCCCCACTCTCACTGGAGAATTTCCTCTACACCCCTTCCCCCATGGACATTTGGCCCAACCTGACCACCCTGTTCACTCACTCATTCGAGAAGTTTTATTGAGCACCTACTATGTGTCCAGCACTGTGCTAGGTTGGAGGATAACAACTGAAAACGAGACTGACACAGCCCCTGCCCCTTTAAATGGAGCTTACAGTCTAGTACAAAAGGAAACACTCAGTACAGCCATACACAAAAGATGAAAAAGACAACTTTACAGAGTAATAAATGCTATAAAGAAAATAGGGTGATGTGATGGACAGTAAATACCAGGAACAGCATCATCCAGGTGGTAAAGAGAGGAGCCAGCATGCCCAGATCTTGAGACTAAGACGCTCCAGGTAACAGGAGCAACAAATGCAAAGGCTCTGAGGCTGGAGTGAGCTTGGCAGTTGGGAGAAACCATAGAAGCCAGCATAACTAGACTTCCGGATTTGGGGCAGCTGCATCTGGCCTATGAGCCCTTTTAGTCACAGGAGGTTGGGTGGCAAGAGCACTGGCTTTGGAGTCAAAAGGTCTAAATTTTAATCTTGCTCTGACACTAGCTAGCCATGTGGACTTGGAAAAGGCCCTGTACCTCTCAAGCCTCAATTTCCACATCTGTTCACCGAAACTTACCACTTTGGACTGTTGAGTCTAAAAGAGAAGCACTTGGTTCATGGGAACAACAAAATATTAGTTTCCTTCTTACTCACCCCTCCGCTTCTGCTGGAATACGCCCTCCATTAAGGAACACTCACAATTCTGCCAGGAGCCTTTGTGTCTCCTTGACAGCCATGAGGGTTAGGAAATTCTGTTGCAAGTGGTGAGGAAATTTCTCCCTAGAACTTCCCTGGGGCCCCAAGCCTTTCCCCCTAAATTTCTCCCTCCCCACACCCAACCTTCCCCCCTCCCCCGACCTTACAAGGCAGTGGGATCGGGGGTAAGAGCCTAAGTAAGCCTTATAGTCAAAACAGAAACCCAGGTTCACACCTCAACTGGGCCGCTTCTCAGCTGTGACACCTCCCCGACTGCCTTCCGGTACCCTTCTGGGCCGCAGGATCATCTGTGAAATGCAAGGCAATAACACCGCCTGCCTCAACTGGTCGGTGTTACAATTAGCTGAGATCACGCACGTAAAAGCTCTGAGTAGAGGGTCTGGCCCGAACTAGGCGCTCAATAATCAGCTCCTAGATCTCAGGCTGACGTCGTGGCCGGAGGCCCCAAAACTGGGAGCTCTGTCGGGTGGCTGGAAGCGCCACGGTTCCGGCTGCGCTGAGGTTGAGAGGTTCGGTAGCGAGCCACTCCCTGAACGCTTTGCAAATCCGTGCCTTCCCTTGGGCGTTTTATGTTTCCTGCACTCAGCGCCGCCTTGCGGCGAGTCCTGGTCATCGCCTCTTCTCAGCACCGCCGCGCAAGAAAACATCGGGAGCTCAGCACCGGGTCCGGGGACTCGATCTTGGCAAGAAACGGGCCGCGATGGCCCACCCTCCAGGGAAAGGAGGGCTGAGGGTCGTGAGGAAAGTGTCTTATGGGGAGCCTTGTCTACTTCCTCCCTAGCGTCGCCCCAAAGAGAGGCCTCGACCTCTAAAGAAAAGGAGTTTAGGCGCTGGGAAGAACTTCCACATCTCGAGCCAGGAAAGCGCGGTTTTAGCGGGGTGGCCACCGGGTGGCCTGGTACCTCTATCCCTGAAGGTCTCGGCCTGGCTCAGGCCCCCCAAAAAGAAAAAGCGGAGTCAGCCTCGGCTGTGGCGAGCGCCGGACATGTGTCTCAGCACTTTCTATTGTAATCCCCGAGGGCTGCGGCCAGGTCAGCGGTTGCGGGAGAGGCCGCGGCTGCCACGGGGACACCAGAGCTGACCGCAGCTTGCCCGCTGACTCAGCTCCCCCCCACCGCAGCGGGAGAGGGTGCGGAGAGGGGGCGAGGCCTAGTATAAAGCCCCGCACGCCCGCCCAGCTCGCGCGCAGCCTCTCCGCTTCCGTCAGTACCGCGCTCACCCACCCGGTGAATACTCGGTGCTGGGGCGCGGTCTCTTCGGGCCGGGGAGGAAGAGATGGGGAAAAGCCGCTAGCGGCCAGGGTCCAGCCTGCGGTCCTTCACCTCCCATCGGGGTTGGGCGGGGTTGGGCGGGGAATGGGCTCTCGAGACGCTGAGCGCTTCGTCCCGTCCCTGTCTGCAGCGGCATGAGCAGCGCCCCCGCGCAGGGCCCAGCGCCCGCCAGCCTCACGCTTTGGGATGAGGAGGACTTCCAGGGCCGCCGCAGCCGGCTGCTGAGCGACTGCACCAACATCGGCGAGCGCGTAGGCCTGCGCCGGGTGCGCTCGGTCAAGGTGGAAAATGGCGCGTGAGTGATGCCCCGGCGCGGTTGGGCTGGGTTGGGGGGCGCCAGGCTCCCCTGGCGCAAGCTGCGAGACGGGATCCTCGGCTCCCAGTCCTCCATTCCCCAGACTGTATGTAAGCCCTGGCTGAGAGAGACCCAGCAACGTGGAACATATCTAGCCGTCCTCAAAACTCCCCACCTGCCCCAAAACAAATCATGAGACAGATTGTATCCTCGTGTGAGCTAAAGGGATAAAGGCGAGAAGCGACCCTTTGCGGGACTCCGTGGGGCCAGCCTGAACCCTGAAGGGGTTCCCAGTGTAATTCTGTCCCTTCCAAAGTTAGATGGCCCTAAGCTTCGTTTAGCAAAAGAAGCCAAATCCCTTCCGCTCGCCCCACCCCGGTCTCCTAGAGACTGGGGCCCTCAAGAAAGCTGAGACCCCTGAGCTATTGCAGTTTGCTACCGCAGGTTAGGGGGGTTCCTACACATACCTTTGCAGGGGCCAAAATCCTTGCGGTAGGAGTGCTTGGTCGGGTGATCTTCGAGGACTGGAAAATTCCTTGCAGCCTGGGGGCCCTGAGCTGGAAGCCTGGACCCCTCAAACCCCAGATAGCAGCCGGTTTAGGGTCTTTAGCCTCTAGAGGGGCTGGGTTGCCTTGTGATGGGTGTGTTAAGGGAAAGGCCTTGGGTGGAGACAAAGATCGGTTCTGTAAAAGCCTTGGGGGAGGGGGAGGAATGAATGAGGCTGGGGCAGATGCCTCGCAGCTTCCATTATCTTTCCCCAGTTGGGTGGCCTTCGAGTACCCCGACTTCCAGGGACAGCAGTTCATTCTGGAGAAAGGCGACTATCCTCGCTGGAGTGCCTGGAGCGGCAGTGGCGGCCACCACAGCGACCAGCTGCTGTCCTTCCGGCCAGTGCTCTGCGCGGTGAGCACAGCCCTCCCCCTCCTCCTCTGCATCCTAGCTCCTAGCTCCAGGCCCTGGCCCCACCACAGTACCTGGAAAGACTGTCCACTCACTGTACGGGGGGTGTAAACACAACTCCTAGATGGGTAGGAGTGGCATTACTTCCCAGAACCAGAGAGGTCTCAGAAATTTTGGAACGTGGGCCTAAGCCAAGCATCGGAAATCAGCACCACGGACAGCCCCGAGACCGTGCCAGTCTTGAGCCCCGTTCCTCACACCCAGTCGTCCACAGGTCTGCACATGTCAGCGAGCGCTTCTGTTGTCACACAGCACTGTGAGGTGGGGTGACTGCTCTTAACCTCATACATAGGTGTGGAAATGGGGCTCAGAGGGCAAAGTGATTTGACCCTGGTCACAAAGGTTAACATGAGAATAGAACTCAATCAGGGATCAAGCCTGAGAAGGGGTTAGTCTCTGTGTGTGTGTTTGGGGGGAAGGGGTTGGTAATGAATCAAATACACTGGAGGGGAGGATCTCACTTCCCATTTCTGCCGATTTATCTACCCTACTGGTGAGGCCTGGGGCTGTGTGGTGGAGGACAGAAAGCAGGTGCTGACTCAGCCCAGTTTCTCCATCCCAGGAGGCCAAGGAGCCCTGCAGGGGGAAGGCCCTGGGACAATGGGAGCCCAGACTCAACAAACACTGATGCCCCGGCCTGTACGTTCCGACTTTTCTCTCCACCCTTCTCTGGGTCCTACCCTATGAGAGGCTATGCCCAGGGTGCGGGGCAGGGGATTGATAGTCAATGCTTCCTTAGGGAAACTGTCTTGCTTAGTGGACCAGATTTCCCTCAGGACCTCTGATTTTCCTCCTGCAAAACATGTATATGTCAAAAGATGCTCTCTACCCCTGATGTGGAAGTGTCTCTGGGAACACCCCCCTCAGTCTCACCACCTCAATCCAAAGCCATAGAAGGGACCAGGCTGGGGACCTCTGAGCATCCCAGCTTCCCAGACTGATATGGAGCTGATGGAGTGAACTCTGGGTGTGTTTACTACCCTGCGTCATTACAGCTTATGCTGGGCAGAGTGTTGGGGGAGTCGGGCTGAGAATGTATCCTCTTTGGAGGGCCTGACCTGTCCACCCCTACTTTCTTGTGCCTCAGAACCACAGTGACAGCCGTGTGACACTTTTTGAGGGGGAAAACTTCCAGGGCTGCAAGTTTGAACTCAATGATGACTACCCATCCCTGCCTTCCATGGGCTGGGCCAGCAAGGATGTGGGTTCCCTCAAAGTCAGCTCTGGAGCGTGAGTCCTGGGACTGGAACAGGGAAGAAGAGCAGGGAGGAGGGTGGGGACCAGGGAGGAGGGTGGGGACCAGGGAGGAGGGTGGGGAAAAGTGATGGGGGTGCTAAGAGACACAGTTAAGAGAGACATTGGGGGCTAGGGGACAGGGGGAGTGAGGTTATGGGAGACTGAGAGGCAAGGGGAAGTGAGATGATGGAGACAGACTGGGAGGGATGGGGCAGGTAATAGGAGAATGAGTCAGGGGGGCAACGTGGGGTAGAGGAAGGGATTGAAAACATGGGTGAGGGGGCAATGGAGGGTGGGAATAGGAGACAAGATGAAGAAGGTGTTAGGAAGACCTGGAGCCGTGGACAGGGCAGGGAGAGATCCATGTAGGGAAAACAGAAGCCATAGTTTTGGAGCTGGGGATTCGGAGCTGAGAAAGGAGGACCAGCCGTGGAGGACATGGGGGGGGGTGGGGGCAGAGCCTACTTACCACCCCTGTGCCTTCACTGGCCTAGGTGGGTGGCCTACCAGTACCCAGGCTACCGGGGCTACCAGTATGTATTGGAGCAGGACCGCCACAGCGGGGAGTTCCGTAACTACAGTGAATTCGGCACGCAGGCCCACACTGGGCAGCTGCAGTCCATTCGGAGAGTCCAGCACTAGGCTCCACAGCCCCGGCGCCTCCCATGAGGACCCTCAATAAAGCCTCCTGAACCTGCCTGCCCCTCTTGCCTCCTTTTTGGTGTCTTGCTTTGCAATCCCCATCCTTATCCTTCTGAGGGTCCTCCTCTGCCAGCCCTCCCCTCCCGTCTGGCTCCAGGACCCTGACTATGGAGCACACACTGGTTTAGGATGTATGTGGCTGATGGGTCTAAGATGAAAATGCTGGTAAGAATCCTGGGGATCCTGTTAAATGCAACTAGCCCCACACCTCTCCTTGGCAAAGGCCTCTCAGCTTGGACCAGGGGTACCGCTAGCCCAGATAGTTCCTTTGCCATCCTCTGGTTTGGGCGCACATAGCTCCACGGCAGGGCTCATAGCTGAATTCCAACCTTCACACACCCCCTGGGCCAGGCACCAGCATTCGGGGCAGGACCTCCTTAGCTCTGTGCAGCAGCCCTGCTGGGCTCCTCTCTGACCCCCACCCCTGCCTTTTCGAGCCTCTATCTTCACCCTGGCTCCCTATCCAGCCTAAGGGAAGCTTGCACCCATTTCCCAGCTTTGTAGAATCTCCGCCTTATAGAGGAGCAAGGGTGTGAGAGGGGTAATTGCTGGGAGGTCCCACTGCCTCCTAGAGGAGATGTGCTCTCTCTGAGCCAAGCCCTAGACCCTTTGAATAACAATCCCTCGTGGTATTGAGCTCCAGCATTTATTGTACAAAGCATTTGCGTACCTTGCCTCTCAGCTGTCTCAAAAACTCCCTCTTCATTCTTCCTCTTCCTCCCCACTCTTCAGAGGACTAGTGAGCTGGAGAGGCCACCCCTGAGCCACTGACCACAGTGAGCCTGGGTTCTGGGGCAGGTGGTAGAAGCCCACAGCCATGGTGGGGTTGAATGTGGCAGCAGCCATCAGAGTCCGTGGCACCAATGTGGCTTCTTTCCAGCTCCCTCTTTGGCTCAGTTTATGATAATCTCACCCACGTAGGCAGGGCCTTCAAGGTCCTTGGGAGGCCCTTCATCCTGTCTCTCAGGGATGCTTGAGTTTACAAGCCCCTGGTGGACCAATCCATGGGGAGGAGTGGGCCAGATCATTGCCCCAGCCCAGGGGAGTCAAAGCGATGTTGGAGAAAAGTCAGATTTGGACCTGGGCATTTCCCAGGGGCCCAGCTGTGTACAGTCAGGCATCTGCTCCCTTGGGAAGAGTCCCGGGCCAGAGGTCAGAACACCCGGGACCCAGTCACATAGCATCCCCCAGCCTCAATTCCCTCACCTATACACTGGGGCTATCGAGTCCTGCCTTGTCTCTCTCACAGGGTTGTTGTGAGGATTCAAGGAGAACTGCCTGAAAATGCTTGTGGTTCAGAAAAGAACTAGGGCACTTACCACAGGACCTCCCTTCCCTGCCTCTCCCCATGGATCTCAGGGTTGGGTCAGGGGACCAAGGACAGAGTTCTAGGTGGGGTATGAATTCTGCTTCATACCTAGATGGGTTCTGAAGTCCATCGCACCTGTCACATTTGATCCTCCTAATAGCTTCCATTCTTCATCCATTTCACCAATGAAGAAACTGCAGCTCCTCTGAGAGGGAGAAGCCTTGATGAGGTCATCCACATAATTCGTGACAAAGCCAGGACCTGAACACAGGGCTCCAGACCCCAAATCCAGGCTGTTAATCGGAGGCTGACCTGAGCTGTGGCCAAAAGCCTCAGGCCTCAGCAGAGCCCCAAACCTTTGTAGGCTCCAGAGGAGCCTGGGGTTCCTGTGTGGTCACAGGCTCCTAACTGTCCCCTTGGGGGCATGGTAATAGTAACAACAGCTAAATATATGCAGCTTTGTCTGAGCACTCAGCGTGTGTTATATAAGCCTAATAATTCTGTATGGTTGGTACTATAATCCCCATTTTACAGATGAAGAGACTAAGGTACAGAGGTTATGTAACTTCTCCAAAAGCCACGCAATTAAGAAATGGGGGATCTGGAGTTGAGCCCAGACCCAGACAAACTGGCCTCAGAGCCCAGCAGCCCATCTCTGCACTGCCTGTATTGGGGGCAGGCAGTGGGCATAGGGAGATCTGGTATCTACCATCAGCTGAGCTGCCCTCCCTCCAGGAATGTCCATGGTTACTAGAACCACCCAGCAAGATGCTTTCAGGAACTGACAGTGTGACCCTGCCAGGGTACGCCCTGTCTCTACAGGTGTCCCCACCTGTACAATGAAGGAGTTGGGGGAGCTAATATTTGTTGCAGCCTTTGCCAGCACGGATCTTCTAGGTTTTCTTAGACCCATGGGTCCAACTCTGCTCCCAACATTAGCAAATAAGGAGGGGGTGCGCAGAGGCCAGGCTGGGCCTGAGTGTTTTCACCTTCCTACCATCCCTCTATTCTGGGCAGGCTGATGGTCTGCAGAACACGGGGGGGCTCACACCCAGCCAGGTGGGAGGATGATGGCAGGGAAGCTGCCTGGATTTGCTCATTGGCTGCACTCAGCCAAAGGCCAAAGGGCACAGAGGAGGTCATATCCTTTCCATTGGTGCAGCCAAGACCCAGGTACAGTAGGGGTATGCCCCTCACTCCCTCACAAACTCTTCGCAGAGCCCACCTACCCCTCAGTCCCTGAGTCCTCAGTGAGGTGGGGGTGGGGGCAGAGCCTGAGCTGTTGATCCTTCATCAGCTCGGAGCTGGGATGTCCGGATAGATGCCCACTCTAAGCGCCTCTCCCTTCTGCCTCTGCCTTCCACTCAGAGCATTAGTGGTGAAACTTGCTGCCTCCCCATTCTTGCAACTCTGGCCTCCTGTTCCTCATTCTCTATCTGGGGAAGTGACAAGAAAGCATGAAGGAGAGAGAGTGAGACCTCGGCCAGACCCTCAAGACCCTCTGCTCCCTCAAAGCCTTGAGTTTTGTTCCTAGGGGAGCATCCCAACCTCTCATCTTTCCCCCACCAGATTCCACCTGCACATCCTGAAGCCTCCACCCCTGTCCCTTTAGGATCCTCTAGGGTCCTGGGATTCCCCCCCCCATTTTCCCCTAGACTCACCTCCCACTCAACTCCTCCTTGGTTCCTTCTGATTTTTGTACCCTCCACCAGCAAGGAGGAACACCCCAGGAGTTAACAGCAAGTGAAGAATGCAAGAGGCCCCACAGAAACCCCTCCCCCAGCTGGACTTCCCAGCCATCCTCAGTCAGGCAACCCAGGACCAGGGATCCTGCAGAAAACCTGCCCACTTCCATCCAAGTGCCCTGAAGTCCCAGGCCTCCTCACCTCCTGAAGTCAAGCAGTGGGAGAGAAAGGCCTTGAGATTATCAATTCTGACCAGAGTCACCGGGTGCTGCATGGCTGCAGGTGGGCTCCTGTCTCAGAGACTCATCTTCAGCCAGCATCCCTCCTTAGTGTGCCCCTCCAGAGCCAGGAAGCCCCACAGGTACCCAGAGACTCCAGGCCACCTGGGAACCACATCAGCTTTGCTAATACCCACCTTTGCCCCTTTCTCGGAGTGTATTTACTTCTACTCCCCCTGGGTTGGGGGACCTTGTACGGCGCACCTGTTTTAACTCCTCTACTCCTGCTAGAGCAAGGTGCCAACTGCAGCCTAGTTCTGGGATAATCAGGATGGGAATAGTTGTGAGGGTAGATGGTAAGCTGGGATGACAAGGGATGGGGAAAGATAGAAGAGAAATGGTTGAGGGGGATGGAAGGGGGATCACGAGTCACCCATTTGCCATAAATTGGTGAGAACAAACGAATGAGAAAAGGAAGGGAAAGAGAGAGATGGGATGGAGAGGTAGAGAGGAGACAGAAGGGAGATGGGAGGAGGAGGGACTAGATGGAAGAAGAAGGAGAGACCTAGAAAGGGGGAGGAAGGACAAGCCACTAAAAGTTGTGAGGGAGACACCCCAGCGCTGGCCCAGAGGCCTGGGAGCCCCGGAAAGGCAGGAAACCGGGGAAAACAAGAGGGAGACAGGGAAGGAGATCGGGTCTCCAGGGAAGAGCAGAGAGTGGGAGAGGAGAGGAGGGAGGAGTAGCGGGGATGGAGGAAGCGGGGTAGATAAAGGGAGCAACGGCTGCCGACCCGGAGCGCAGCGACAGGAGAGAGGGAGGGAAGCGGAAATTTAAAAGTGAAGATGCAGATAACGCAGCCTGGAGACGGGAACCCGGGTGGGGGTGGGGTGGGGAGAGGGGAGGAGAGTGGTGCGGTGAGGTGTGGGGGGGGATGGGTGAGAAGGAGGGAGCCCCCCACCCCGTTGTGGCCCCGGGGGTCCGAGGTGGGGCCGGGTACCCCGCCCCAATCCTGTTTGCTCAGAGTCAGGGAGGCGGAAAAGAAATGGGCTCCTGACCCCTGCCAGAGCGCGAGGCCCAGACCCATCCCCCGCGCGTCTCCCGGGTTGCGAGGTGCGGGGGGCTGCCGGGTGCGCTTGGCTGCCGCGCGGCAAGTCGGAGACTTTATTGCGATGGGGCGATAAGAGGGGCGGGGGCGGGGTCCGGGGGGCCGAGGCTGCAGCTCTTTAATTAAAACGGAAATTGCGGCCCCTGCCCGCGCGGGGGCCCGGAGGGTTCCGAGCAGCCTGGTAGCTGGGAGCATCGCTCCAGGACCCCTCCATCCCCCGCTACACCCGGGCAGCCCCCTCCCGCCAGGCCTTGCTGGACCCAGCTCCTTCTCCCTGTCACCCGCTGTCGCCTCGGGCGGGGATCGGTGCCCCGGAGCGCAAAGCCTGACGCGATCCCCCTCTCCCACCCCCCCACCCCCACCTCCCACCGCCCAGGCCCTGGCGGCGATGAGACAGAGCGGCGCCTCCCAGCCCCTGCTGATCAACATGTACCTGCCAGGTACCAGGGACCAGCCGGGGGCTGGAGGCACCAGGACCCGGGGCGGGAAGTCTGGGCTGGGGCTTGGAAAGGGGATACTGCGGTCCAAGGGAAGGGGGCGCGGTCCAGAGAATCGGATCTCTGGGAGAACTGAGCAGTCTAGGGCGCTGGGAGACCTTAAAGGCAGATGGAGCGCTTTGGGGCTTTAGTGTGAGATTTAAAGGACCTGAAGTGAGCAGATTGGGAGCCTGGGAAGCCAAGAGCGCCAGCTCAGCGGCTGAAAGAGCCTGGCAGGGGGAGCAGAGGTCTACAGTGTGGCAGGGGACTCAGCGCGCGTGCAGTGTTGGGAGGTTGTGGTCAGCCGGGAGTCTCCCGTGCACCCTCGTGGCCCCTCACCTCCGTGCTCCGAGCGTTCCCACCAGCCCAGCTTTCCAGGCGCCCTCTCCTCTCCGGTGGGCTCTGCGCGCTCCGGCTCGCTGGCGCAAACCCCGCTCGGCTTTATAAGGCTCCCGCCGGCCCGTTCAGAAAGCGGATTTCCTTTTTCCTGGACGCGTTTCCTGACTTGGGCGTTATGGAGGGGCTCCGCGCGGCGCGCGCCCGGGCCAGGCTCCGGGAGGAGGAACCGGACGGATCGGGACCCCAGCCTCGCGCCGGGGAGCCAAGGCACCCCCTGTTCCCTCTTGAGCCTTGGCCTGGGGCCCTTTCGGGCAAGTCGGCAACCTCCGCCTCGATCCGCCTGATTGTTTTCTCCTGCTGCCACAGATCCCGTCGGAGACGGTCTCTTCAAGGAAGGAAAGAGCCCGGGGTGGGGGCCGCTGAGCCCCGCGGTACAAAAAGGTGAGCTGGCCGGCGGGGTGGACGGGCGGAGGCGAAGACAGTGGATCGGGTCCGGGGTACCCACCACATACGGACAGGCGCCACTGCCACCTGAACAGAGGGTGGGAGAGATATGCAATGCTGGGCTTTGGGAAGCAGAGGGTCGGGGCATGATTGTGGGGAGGCTCGGGGTGGGGGGAACATTCATTTGGCCTTTGGCTCCTGCACCTTCTGAGACCCAGGGTTGAACTCGATGGCCAGGGCAGAAGAAGATCCTGCCCCCACCCCCTTTCAGCTGGGAATGTTTTTCCTGCTGTGGGGCTGGGGCTGAGGTGCTTGGTGTCATTTCCCTACTGGCAGCGGGAGCCCAAGGCATCGGCACCGCCCAGCAAGGTGACCCGGAGAATTATTCCCTGGCCACTCCAGGCCGACTCACCATTAGCACCAGGGCCAGCACCCACCTGCCCCACTGGCCCATGCCAGGCTTTGTGAGCCAAGTGCTCTGGGCCGTTGCAGTTGATTCCCAGGTTGGCCACCCACTCTCTGCTGGTGGCTAAATTATCCTCGGTTTTGCCATGTTGGCAGCCGAACCTGGCCGGCCTTCCAGGCCAAGCCTCCCCACAGGTCCCCACCCAGTCGGTACCCTAGATCTCACCAAGTTACCGTAACCAGAAAAACAAGGTTGGCAACTGCTTTATCCAAAAGGGAACACAACACCCAACAGGAATGAGCTTCCAAGCCTCTACGCCCCTCAGTACCAGATGCACATTTTAACCCAAATCTTCCCTTGCTTCTGACCCTAAAATTCAACACTCCTGACCTGGAGCCAGGCAGCTCCTCACCGGGCTGGTGTGGAGGGACTTGGATCAAAATGATGTTGGAGGGCAGCATCTGGGTCCTGAGCGAGTTGTTGAAAAAAGAAGAGTTTCAGCAGGCTCAATTTAAAACAATCAGACAGTTTCGAGGAAAATCCTTTATTCTGAAAGAGTGTGGGGGGGGGGAGGGCGGGTAATGCTATCAAGATTTTTCTCCAACTGTCTGATTGAGGCTCCAAGACAGAGAAGCAGGAGTTCTCTCTCACTACCCACTTACCCAGGAAAGCCTCCTGGCCATTTTTAGCAACTCCCCAAATCCAGACGGGGCAGAAGAGTCTGGAGATTAGCCAAAGATGGGAGGAGGAAGGGAGCCAAGCAGAGAGGCTTCCCGGTCTCCTCTCCTCTTCTCAGAGCGGCGCATCACGCCCCCAGGGAACTACGACACCTTGGTACCCTGGGAATCCCGCCTGTTTCGAAAAAAGAGGCCGAACCGGAGTAGCCCCAGCACCAGACGCCGGCAAGGGTGGGGAGACTTCAGAGGCTGCCATTCCTGTCACCCTTAGGGAGCCACTGTGCCCATTCTTGTCTGATGTGGTACCTCGAGGAAGCCAGCCACCGCCTCGTCTCCACCTCGGGCAGGGGGTCCAACTGTATGCCTTGTCCGGTGGCTGGGGTGATCCTGCTGCAGGCCTGCTTCTTCCCTCTGGATCTCTGGACGTGGTCCAGCTGGGATGTGGCAGTCTAACCACCTATGCAGGCTACCCTGTGCGGTTGTGCAGGCTCTGCACCGAGTAAGAGCACTAAGCCGAAGGGCTGATATCCCACCTTTGCTCACCTCCGAGAGCCCTGTGCCTTGGAGCGCCTCTACCTCTATACAGAGGAGGTGATGCTTCCCTTTCTCACCCCAATTCTCATAAAGCTGTGCGCCCGCGGGGTTGCGCCCTCCTTAGTGGGAAACTCGTTTCCATTGTGCAAAAGCGCGGTACTGGCTAGGGACGGCTTTGCTGATCAGCCCCTCCCTGGCCAGCCGCTCCAGCTGTGCCCAGTTACACAGCTGGACGTGCCCTTTTCCTCCCTGATATCGGTCCCCACCCCCGACTCGGCGGGGAGGGAGGTCGTCTCCCACCTCACCTCTTCCCCGCCGCTAGCCTCCCTCATCCCGCCGGTGGCTGACTGCCCCGCTTCCCCACAGGCAGCGGCCAGATCCAGCTGTGGCAGTTTCTGCTGGAGCTGCTGGCTGACCGCGCGAACGCCGGCTGCATCGCGTGGGAGGGTGGCCACGGCGAGTTCAAGCTCACGGACCCAGACGAGGTGGCGCGGCGCTGGGGCGAGCGCAAGAGCAAGCCCAACATGAACTACGACAAGCTGAGCCGCGCGCTGCGCTACTACTACGACAAGAACATCATGAGCAAGGTGCACGGCAAGCGCTACGCCTACCGCTTCGACTTCCAGGGCCTGGCGCAGGCCTGCCAGCCGCCCCCCGCGCACGCTCACGCCGCCGCCGCCGCCGCCGCCGCCGCGGCCGCCGCCGCCCAGGAAGGCGCGCTCTACAAGCTGCAGCCCAGCCTGGCCCCACTGCCCTTTCCCGGCCTCTCCAAACTCAACCTCATGGCCGCCTCGGCCGGCGTCGCGCCCGCCGGCTTCTCCTACTGGCCGGGTCCGGGTCCCGCCGCCGCCGCCGCCGCCGCCGCCACCGCCGCGCTCTACCCCAGCCCCGGTTTGCAGCCCCCGTCCGGGCCCTTCGGCGCGGTGGCCGCCGCCTCGCACCTGGGGGGCCATTACCACTAGACGGGGCGGCCTGATGCCCTGTGGCCTCTCCCAGACGCCCAGAGCCTCGCTCAATCCCATCCACGTCCCGGAGAGGGGCCGGCGCCTCCGCCGCCGTTCCTTCAACCTCAGATTTTACTCCGCCCGCTGCACCCCCCCGGGGGAAGGGGCCTGTAGTCGCCTCAATCTTCCTTTAACACCGGATTTGCGCCCCCCCCCGCTTCATCCCGCAACCCCCGAGGGAGGGTGACTGTGCCTGCATTTCCTCTAACCTTCTTCTAGACCTCAGATCCCTGAAAGGGGTTCTCGGGTCTCCCCTGATTTTTCCTCCCCTCCATCTGTACTTCCCTCTGGCTCCTGGAAGCCGCTCAATTGTGACCTCTCTCTTATTCCAAATTTTCTCTCTCTCTCTCTTTTTTTTGTCCCCCACGGAGCTGCCCCAATTCCAGTATGGCCGAGGCCCAGCAGAGTCCACCTTCTCCTCCCCTGGCACCTCAGTGGGCTTGGTAAGGGCCGCGTCTCCCTTGACACTTCTAGGTAGCTTCAGGGCCCCCTTCCTCCCGCCCCCAACTTCCCACAGGACTGCCTTGTGTTTCTATTCCCTTCCAGACCTATTAAAGCTCCCAAGCTCCCCACTGCCTCTTCTCTCTGTTCTTAGCTGCACCAAAACCTTGGCGGGGGCTGGGCGTGGGGGTGGTGGTGGAAAAGGTAGTGAGACGCCCAGCTCAGGCCTGAGCAGAAAGGCCTGCCAAGGGAAAGCTCGAGAGAATGAGGGCAGGCAGCCTTGGGTGCTACTGGAGGGGAGCGCGGAGCCTCTAGTGCATGGGCTCCTGCTGCAGCGCCCCTCCTACCTGGCAGTCGAGCCCAGCCTGCCTCATCCGGCCTTCCACTTGCCCCTTCCCCCTACCCCATCCCAACTTCCCTCCCAACGCGCAGCGGCATGCCACCTTCCCACCCATCCTTACGCAAGTTCCTCACCTCCTCCCAACCTCCACCCCGCCTTGTCTCATCTTCACACCATCTCAATCTTTCCTCAGTCCCTCCATTTCATCCCCTTCCCCACCTCTCCTCTCCTCCCCATCAAACCTTCACTCAGACTTTCTCTCTCACTCCCACTCACAAACGCTCCCCTCCCCCGTCCCCCTATCTCCAGCACTATCTTTTCTCTGGATCTGCCTCCTCGTTTTCAGGAGGAGGGAATCTCCCCTTCTGCGCCTGCCCCTCCCCTCCGGGCTTGCGGCTGCAGCCTCCTTCTCGAGGGTGGCGCGCGCCCTCTGCTGGTCTCAGGAGGGTAAGCCAGGGCCAGGTTTTGCAGCTAAACTGAGAACCCGACACTTCAGGCCAAACTTGGCTTTCAGAGAGGAGGGCGAAAGGGGGGGAACCCTAGCCCTGCACCCCAGGTCCGACCTCGAGAAGTCTGGGAAGTGGGTCAAGTGGGTCATCCTCCTGGCAGGGCCATTTTCCTCACCACCTGAGGCCGTTTGAATACTGTGCCCACCGGGGGCCATGGCTCTTATGCTTTCTCCATGCCTTTTACAAAACCTGTTGGCAGGAAAACTGCCTTGAACGCGTTCCTTTAGGCGGAAACAACACGGGGGAGGTACCTGAAGTGATAGCCAGAACTTTGAGCTGCACACCAAGGCAAGCCCATTGCTCCCCCTTCTCCATGGTCCTAGTGTGTCTTTCCCAGGAGCCATATCTCTTCCTGGACCAAAGGTTCCTCGCTAGTTGGTGGGAGAGTGCCTGGGTTCCCACAAGGCAGTTGAGATTTCCCTGTGCCCCATGGGCTGGAAGGGAAAATGCAGGGGGAAGGCAGGAGAACTAAGTGCAGGGAGGGTCTGAATGCCCCTTCCCAAAGGGAATGAAATCATCGAGGTCCACCTAGGGGAAGAGTCTTTACTTCTTTTCATTTCATCTTCACTTTATTTTTTTCTGGTTTTCCAAATAACACACTCAGCATAGAAAATCTGGAAAATACACAATAAGGGCTCCATGAAATATTAGTTGAATTAAGCATGTAATGAAACATGGGGAAAAGTCACGTACAGTCTCATTACACAAAGGCCACTATTTATAACGCTTTGTCTTAATCTCCTTTTTCTCTGTGCCCTTTGGAATTGAATGGTACCTTGCTTTAGTCCCTTAACATTCTGGTATCAGCATGGTCCATGCCGTTGTTATGCTCTCTAGACCTCATGGGGTAAGAAGGTGTGGGATCATGTATTCCAAGGAGCAGATGGCCAGGGGAGGAATCCACCCTGGTGAGGGCCTCAGGGACTTAGAGGGAGAGGCAAAGGGCCTCTTTGCATGGGGCAGAAGCTGGGAGGGAGAAAGAATGCACTGGGGAGACAGAACCAGGTTCCAGAAAGATCTGGGCTGCTAAGAATTGTGGGTTGAATGTAAAAAGGTTAAATTTCCTGGCAAGAAGTGTGAGGTCCTGTACTTAGATCTCTAAAAGCTAGAGTGTGAGACATGCAAGGGTGGTGCTCTGTAGAGCCTATGTGTAAATTAGTGGTGTCTTAGTTAACACAATGTTACACGGGAGCCTGTATGGTAAATGCAGAAAAAACCATTGTGATCTGAGGACACATTGATGCAGCTATGGCACCCTAGGACGCAGGAAATGATCCACTTGCTATAATGATTGTGCCCCCAGCATATTGTACACAGTGTTAGATAACACTTTCAGGAGAAGACCAAACAGACAGAATAGTGGACCCAGGAAGTGAGGAGGAACAATGCTGGACAACCAACCACGGGAGATGTGGTCTGGAAAATCATAGTGGGGAAAGAGGCATGGGAGCTGTCCTCAATTATTCAAAGGGATGTCCTGTGGCAGAGCACCTGGATGCGTGTACTGGGACACGTGGTAGAAAACTACAGTGAGACATATATGTCACCCTGATCTAATGGAGAACCTTCTGCTATGGACCATGATGAGGAGCGCTTTGTCACTGGAGTGTTCAGTAGACCCTTCCTTGGAGGTTGAGAGGGGAGGTGTACTAGGTGACTTCAACCTTAGGACTTGAAGTCCTGTGAGTGAGTTGGTAAAGGAGGGATTTAGACATCGTTGGGAAGCTGGGGGAGGTCTTGTTAGATTAGGGGGTCTTCTTACCTGTGATATCACATCCTTAAAGCTCACCTTGCCCCTCTATTCTTTCCTGCACGAAGAACCAATTTGGGAAGCTGATATATAGGACTGGGCATTGGAAAACCCGAGTTCTGGTCCCAGATTGTCAACTGACTTGCTAGTTAACTAGTTAACCTTCAGATAATTCTGGGATTCCATTTACTGTGGTCTTGGGTTGACTCTACTCCACCCAAACCCTGATGAAGCAACACTCTTACCACACTCAGCTTCCTATGATCCAGGCCTGTCCTCATTGACCCTTAACCTCTTGGTCCTTGGCTCCCTAAGATATTGATCCCACCATTGCTTCTCTCTCCCAATCCAGGGTCCAGCCCCTCTCTCATTCCTGAAGGTCTGAGCCTTTTCTCTATCTCTTCACTCATGTCATTGGTGAAAATGTGGCTCATTTCCCCACCCCTGGCCACATGCTTGCACTACAGAGTTTACAAAACACTTTCACATCCATTGTTTTATTGATCCCCCTCCAGGGTCATGGAGGAAGATAGGGCAGGGATTGCTTTATCCACTTGGAGGATGAGTAAACCAAAGCCCAAGATGTTAAAAAACTTGGCCAAAGTCTCAGGGCTTGTTCTAGGACCTGTGCCTCTGGTTCCTCACCAGGCCTTTTCCCAGTGCTCGGAGTGGTTTCTCCATCATCCCAAGTGGCCTTGGTCACTGTGTTTGTAGGATCACTCCCCCGCCCTCCCGGGATTACACAGACCCGTGTGTCCTCCAGTAACGTGTGCTCCTTGTGACCAAGCTCCACTTGCCGTCATTTGCAGATGGAATCAGAAGTCCAACTAGCATGCTGTGTGAGGACATCCATGCCCACACACTGCCCTAGACCTGCACAGCCACAGAGCAATGATATCACCTAGGGCACCGAGGCTTACAAAGCATTTTCTCATACATAAGCCCATGTGACCATAGACAGACATCAAAATGCATTAGATCTCACTGTGACGTGCTTTTCTCAGAGCCTTCTGCTTTTTTGGCCTTCATTTTCCCTTCAATGTGTCTTTGAAATGCACTAAACTTGTTCCTCAACCTCTTTTTATAATTCAAATCAAGTAGACCTGCTGATAATAAAAATGTGTCCTACCATTCATTGAACCTGACTCTGCGCCAGGCTCTGCCCTATGCTAATGCTTTACCTGTGGTCTCCCCTTTGACTTGGCCACACCTTGCCAGGTGGGGATGGTTACCTCCACTTTCAGATGAGGAAACTGAGGCTTGGAGAAGTTAAGTGACTGGTTCAGCCTGTGACCCCAGAGCTCAAGTCCTCACCCATCACACCAGATCCCCTCTCACTGGGCATTCCTGGAAAGCTTCTTCGTGTGGATGTGACCTGCAGCCTACCCATCGCAGACATACTCCATCTAATTGTCTAGTCGTAGCAGAAAATGATAGGTTATAATGGACATATTGATGACTTGTCTTACGCATGTCTTTAGTTAGTTAGTGCCTCTGTCTGATTTTTTAAAAAAATCAGACTGTTCTGTTGCCCCACTGTCTTTTGCAAGCCTTCACTTTCCTAACTGTGTTCCTACAAACTTTGAGTAGATCACTGTACTCTAGGGCGTGGCTGAGGGTCTGACTACAACTTGACTTTGGTGGCAATTCCTACATCAGTTTGGTCAGCAACATTTTCCCCTGACCCTCCTCTTTCCTGGGATGGTGGGTCTTGAGGCAAGTGGCCCAATGTCTCATTGACTGTAACTTTTTCTATTTCTGAGAATTCTCTCCTACTGGATCTTCTTTGCTATTTCCTCCTTTCCTTTCTTTGTAAACAAAAGGCATGATGGTTAAGTGCAAGGGCTCTGGGGCTGGACATCCTAGGTTCAAGTGCTGGCTCTGTTACTTACTAGCTGCGTGACTTCGAGCAATTTACTCTTACTTCTTTGTGCCTCAATTACTCCATCCATAAAATGGATATGATAATAACAGAACCTACCTCATAGGGTTGAAAGAATACATGATTATGTAAGTACCTTTGTACACATATCAGTGTTTTCTATTATTAGACAAACAAGTAAAACAACCCCAAACAAAGCAAGCACCTGCCTCTTCCCCTCCAGTCCCAATCAGATGCCCTCCACGCGTACTGGGAAGGATCTTGAGTGGCTACATCTACTTTTCTAAGCCAGTCACCCACCTGGTGAGCTTCACCAAGAACCAGCCTCTTGACTGGTTATGTGGCCAGAACCATCACATGGGCCAGCCTCCTATACTCAGTGCATCCTCCATTTCTTTATGGGGTAACTGGAGAATGTACTGAATTTAAAATGATAGGATCTCAGCTAGTTACCAGCTGTGTGACTTTGGGAATATGGCCACACCACTCAGAGAATTCATTTTCTCCTTTAAAATATGGATAATTGTAATGCTTACTTCCTATGGTTAGTATGTGGATTAAATAAAAATAGTATTAGCAACAGCACTTAACACACTTCTCACACTCTATAACACATTTAATAATATCCTAATATTTTTCTCAAAGTGACAGACACAGCTAGCTCAACCCCCCTCCCCACCCCAAGCCGCATGCTCCTCACTTCATGTAGTGGAGTTGTCATTGGGAAGTGATTGCCCAGCCAGGGACTAATTTTCCAGCCCTCCTTGCATCTTGGTAGGAGCCATGTGCCTTGTTTTTGCCAACAGAATATGAATGAAAATGATAGTATGTGTTGCTCCTAGGCCAAAACATTTGGAAATGGATGTGCCTTCTCCATACCCTCTTATTCCCTTTCTGCCACCTGGATTTAGAGGACAACTAGTTCCTTAGAGATGGCAGAGCTCCATTATGAAAGGATCCATCATAGAGAGAGAAATCACTCAACCGCATGCATTGGACTGTTACATTTAATTTGGAGGTGTCCTTTTAACAGCAACAAACATTACCATAACTAATACTCAAATCACATTTAATCCTTACAACAATCCTCCGATACAGACATTATGATTTCCCTGATTTTATGATGAGAAAACTGAGGCACCGAGAGGTTAAGTCTAAAGTCACATGGTGAGAAAGGGCAGAGCAGAGTCTGAACCCAGTCTGATTTCAGAGGCAGTGAGTTCTCTTAACCACTAAGGATGTGAAAGACCTTTATACATTAAAGTGTCCTAGAAGTAATAACAAAGGCTAATACTTATTGAACACTTGTGTGTCAGGCATTACTGAAAGAGCTTTACATTCATTTAATCCTCACAACCTTTTGGAGTTGGGTCTAGTATTATTCCCATTCTATAGATGAGGAAAACTGAGGCACAACATATTAAATAAGTTGGTTGGAATCACAGTGCTGCTAAATGGTAGCAAGGTGATTCAACCCCAGCAGCCCAGTTTTCACTCCCTTCCCCATCCCTTATTCCCTCGATCATCTCTCATGGAGGAATGAGCAGATTCTGAGATTCTGAGAAGCCCAGGAAGTGGCAGGACTATTTCCCCAAATCTCAGCCCAATCCCAGGCTAGGTTCCCAATTCCAGTGCTCACCTGGGTTCCAGACAAATAACAGAGTGAGAAATACATTTTAGAAGTCTTGTCGCCAATGTGACCCTTGCATTTATCTCAGATAGCATGATGGAGTAGAGGGAGCCCAGATGGACATGGATTCCAACCCAACCTCTGTCTACTCCCTGTAGGAATGAGAAGGCTACTTACTCTCTCTGAGCCTCAGTGGCCTCATCTATAAAATGGAAACGCTGATTATACCCACCTTGTTGGTTTGCTGCAAGGGCAGAGTATGTGCCTAAAGGTTCCAGCTTGGAGGACCACTCCAAAAATGTCATCCCCCCAGCACTGACCAGCCCAGAACAGAGACCTGCCCCGGGAGCTCAAACCACCTCCCCCAGTCTAATCCCCCAACACTGCATCCCACTTCTCCTTCCATGAGTCGGAGAAGCTCCTTCCTTGAGATTCTGTGAGGTTGGGGAAGGAGGAAGTAGCTGAGGGAGGCTGGAAGGCCAGACCCTGGGTTCCTTTTTCTGGAAGAGGAGGCCAAGTTGCTTAGCAACACAGCAAAAGTTGTCAGGGAGGCTCCATGCAGGGCTATCCTTTATCATCCTGCAACATGGAGAGATCTGGGGGTACACTAGATGGGGAGATGAGTGGGGAAAGTAGGGAAGGGTCCCAGGCTCTGATGGTAAACTCTGGGCTTCATTCTCCTTTCCTATGATCACCTTCCCAATTCTCCAACTCTTTCCCCTTGGTTTTCTACCTTTGACACACAGAGGCAGAGAGACAAGTTCTAGGGTCCATCCTGTACACACATCTGTCCATTGGCCATGTCCATAACCATGTGCCTAAGGGCCAGATTCAGGACCACCTTATATGTATACTGTGCTTTACAGTTTACAAAGCACATCCCTATATGTGATTTCACCATATACAACAGCCTCTTTAGTTCCTATATGACAGACGAGGGAAAAAAGTCTGAAGGTCCCACCGTGAGGAAAGAGCAGGGCCCAGATTTGCTGCAAGTCTCAGCATATTTCCACTACATATCGTAGCATGGATGTCAGTACAGGCTTTGGCATAATGTCGTGCCTGCTATTCCATGTCCTCACAGTTTGAAGATTCTTCATGCCTAGTGTCCTAAGGTGCCCCCAAGATGCACCTTTCTCCACCCTTCATCACAAAGCAGGTGAGATGAGGAGGCAAGTTCAGCTGTTCTTCCCTGATGGGGCAGGGGGATCCCTGGGGTGGGGAGTCCCAAGAGAGGACTGGTCTCCTGGTCCAAATGCCTAGACTCAGGAATGCTGCTGTGCTGGGCCGGGCTGGCATAAGTATCTACCACCAGCAGCTGAAGCAAGTCCCCTGGCTGGCATCCCAGAAAGAGGCACGTGGGTCCCACTAGGGCCGAGGCCTGGCAGCAAGGAGTAAACACATGTCACCCAGGTCACAGATTGCTCATGGGAGACCCAGACCTCTAGGGCTCCCTACTGCCTCAGGGGCCAGCAGAGCTGGTCAGAGCAGCTCAGGGCTCCATTCTGGACTTTGTCTCGGTCCCTTAATCCCTCTGTCAAAATTTATTAATAGTCTGACTACCATAGCAATGGTAGTTACCCCAACAAAAATAATATTGTCATTCTTATTATAGCCATTTGATAAGACACCACAAATCTGAGATTCTTGTTTCCATCTGAAAGATGAGAAAACTGAAATTCAGAGAGGTTGAATAACTGTCTTAGAGCAACAGCTAGTAAATGTAGAGTAGGGACTCAAACCTCTGACTCCTAGTCTTTTGTTCTGTACATCACATCACACTGCCTTTAAATGTCAGGGGGACAAAGGAGTCCCAGAGGGACATTCAGCCACCCTATCCTCTATCCCCAAATTGCACATGCCCAGGACCTTGTAGGCCACATGGCTCAGCTGGTGTTTCACGTAGAACAGACAATTTGAATAATTACTTTGATTAAAGTTTTATCAACTTCCAAAAAATGATTTGAGATGACTTACTATATAGCAGTATACACAAAACAGAATATTCAGTTTTGAAAGATGAAAAAGCAACTGGTGAAATATGAGAAGCATTCCCATAAGTCAGGGACAAAACAAGGATGTCTTCTTTATCCTTTCTAACCTTGTCATCATTGCTACCACTGAACATTCTACTGGAGGTCCTAGTCAACACAATAAGACAAGAAAAGTTATCTGTTTTACACAAATATTGAAAAGGAAAAAGTCACAATGTCCTAGTTTGCAGACAATATGACTGCCTACCTAGAAAATCCAAGAGATTCAACAGGAAATCAATTAGAACTAATGATTCTAATGTTAACACACAAAAGGTTAACACACAAGGTTACTACAAAAAAATTATGTTTTTTCCATAACTGTGTAGAAATAAGGAAAAGAATTGGGAATGACAGATTTACAAGAGCAATAAAAATATACTCCCAGGTAATCCTAATGAAAAACATGGGAACTATCTAAATGAAAAAAAAAAAACTATAAATCTTCACTAAGGAAAATAAAAGAAGACCAGACTAAATGGAACACTTAGCATGTTCCTGGGTGGAATGACTCAATATTGCAAAATGTCAGGTCTGTCCAAACTGATCTATAAAGTGATACAGTCCCAATCCAAGTCCCAAAGGAATTTTATGGAAACTGACAGACTTGGCTTTAAAGTTCTTCTGGACTATGTATTTAAAAATAGCCAAGGCAGTTTTAGCAAAAGAACAATGAGCATACTGCAGAGCTACAGTTATTAAAGATGTAGTTTGTCACAGCTATAGTCAAGTAGACCAATGGAATCCAGTAGAGCCTTGAAACAGACCCATGTATATGTAGAAATTTCATAAAAGATAGAGATGGCATTCACTAGAAGAAAAGCAATACTGTTCAAAAGTTGGTGCAACCTGTTACTCATTGGGGGAAAATACTTATATCTCTTCTTCTCACCACATACAAAAATAAATTCCAAAATAAATTAAAGAATGAAATAAAAACTCTATAAAAGTACCAGAATAAAATTAAAAAGTGAAACAAATCCTAATCTCCAAACCCAGCATAAAACAAGAACATTCAGAAAGAGAGGAGAAATAGCAAACATCTGGGAGGAGTTGGTTACCACGGCTGTGTCCTAAAGATATATATTTAATTGTATACTTATTGACAACCAAAGGCAAACATGGAAACTGTCACTATTTTAGTTCATTTATCCATTTCCCATTTATTGAGATCTACTAAGTGTCAGGCACCGTGCTAATTCTCATTGTTTAAAGAAAAGATATGAATAAGTTAGTGTGACGAGGAAAATTTCCCCTAGCTTTATTGTTTGAATAAGGGACAATGGGTCTTCTTCGGCAGCTATGCAAAAGATAGAGAAGTATTCTTTAAATGGTCTTGGTCCTTGTAAGAGTGTATACATGTGTGTGCCCATATGCATGTACTATACGTGTGCTGTGCGTGTACACACACACACACACACACCTGATGGGATAGATAGGTGTCTCACTTCCCTTGTCCATCAAGGGACATTCTTAATTCCTAGGGATTTGGAAATAGCTTGAGGAGAGGGAAGGGAATAAAGAGACTTTGGAGACATGTGAAAGGGCAGGGCTGTAGATGTGTGTTTCTCCCTTTCCAGCTTTTCCAGACACTCACTGCCTAGCCTCACTTTTTTCCTTTTCGGCTGTGCCGCGCAGCTTGCAAGATTACAGAATCTTAGTTCCCCAACCAGGAATCAAACCCCAGCTCATGGCAATGAAAGAGCCGAGTCCTAACCACTGGACCACCAGGGAATTCCCCCTTCCTTTCATTTTCTTTTCCTTCTTTCTTTTTATCTCTTTTTCTCTCTTTACAATTTTCCTTTTTTTTTTTTTAGGCAATGACAATAGTTTAATTTATTGTACTTAACTAAAAAGCTCAGAAAAGAATTAAGAAGAGATCATTAATTAAAGCTGATCATTTAAAATCCCACCACTGAGGTGGATGGACCTTGAGTCCGTCATACAGAGTGAAGTAAGTCAGAAAGAGAAAAACAAATACCGTATGCTAACACATATATATGGAATCTTAAAAAAAAAGGTCATGAAGAACCTAGGGGCAAGATGGGAATAAAGATGCAGACCTACTAGAGAATGGACTTGAGGACACAGGGAGGGGGAAGGGTAAGCTGGGACAAAGTGAGAGAGTGGTAGTGTATATATGGACATATATACACTACCAAATGTAAAATTGATAGCTAGTGGGAAGCAGCCGCATAGCACAGGGAGATCAGCTCGGTGCTTTGTGACCAGCTAGAAGGGTGGGATAGGGAAAGTGGGAGGGAGGGAGACGCAAGAGGGAAGAGCTATGGGGATATAGGTATAAGTATAACTGATTCACTTTGTTATAAAGCAGAAACTAACCATTGTAAAGCAATTATACTCCAATAAAAACGTTAAAAAATAAAATAAAATAAAATCCCACCACTTAGTGAGAACAACGATTAACATTTTACTAAACATCCTAAAAGTTTGTGTTGCTGCATACACACACACACACACACACACACACACAGATTCAGTATATATCTACAGTGACTGCTTACTGCCAGGCGCAGGGAATCTAGCAGTGAACAAGATAGGCCTTTTATTGACAGGATGCAAAATAAATAACAAAAAAATTATCAGGTGGGGACAAATGTCGTGGAGAAATCCATCAGGGGTATGTGATGAAGGGTGACTGTGGGGCAGGCTGAGATGAATTCATCAGGAAGAGGTGGCTGTTAAACCGAGATCTGAATGACAGGAAGAGGACAGCTATTTAAAGACCTCTCTCTCCTTACAAAAATGGGACCACATTATATTGTTTTCAACCCGCTATTTTCACTTTGTCATGGTCATTTTTAATATAGATTAGTGTATCTTTTTTTTTTTTTTTTTTTTTGCGGTACGCGGGCCTCTCACTGCTGTGGCCTCTCCCATTGCGGAGCACAGGCTCCAGACGCGCAGGCTCAGCGGCCATGGCTCACGGGCCCAGCCGCTCCGCGGCATGTGGGATCTTCCCGGACCGGGGCACGAACCCGTGTCCCCTGCATCGGCAGGAGGACTCTCAACCACTGCGCCACCAGGGAAGCCCTAGTGTATCATTTTTAGTGGTCCATAATAGCCCAAAGAATATTGATTTGTCTCAATTTACTTAATCTCCTACTGATGCATCCCAAGTTTTATTATTATAAACAATGTCATGATAAGTATCCTTGCGTCAGGTCTTTTCCCAATTACCTCCTCAGGGCAAATTTCTGGAAATGTGGTGGTTGGGACTAAGAGCTTACTGCCTTCCACAGTTTGATCCATAGCCAAGTAGCTCTGCAAAAAGACTCCACTAACATATATGTCTACAACAGTGTGAGAAAGTGCACATTTCCCCATGTTTTTATCATGGTTGGGATTTTCCATTTTTATAATCTTTGCTGGTATAAGAGATGCAATATCCCACTACAGTTTTGACTTGAATTTCTTTGGTCAAGAGTGAAGTCAAGTAACTTTTTATGTGTTTATTGATTATTTACATTTTTGTGTGAAGTTCTCTTCACAGTTTTAACTAATTTTCTGTGGAAGATATATTGTGTTGCAAATATGTTCTCTCATCTTGTCATTTGTTTTTCAATCTTGTTTATGGTTGTTCTTTTTCTCTATTTCTCTAATATTCAAAAGCTTAAATGGAGTCAGATGAATCAATCTTTTTCTTTAAGCTCTATCTCTAAAAAGATGTTCTCCACTCAACCCAAGACGCGATACTACTACTACTACTACTACTACTACTAATAATAATAATACAGGTACTCTTCGAGTATTTTTATTTAATATTTGACTACTGTCACATACTAATTACTATTTTCTAGTTACGCAGATAACTTACTAATACATTTTTATCATAAAAAAATTAAACGCCACAGATAAGGCAAAAGTTCCCTAGACAACATCAATCCCAGTTCCTTCCCAGAAGTCACTTAAGAGTAATGTGTGTCTTTCTTAAGCTTCTATTATTCATACACACACACACACACACACACACACAAATTATAGTTTGATTTGTTTTGCTTTTGCATAAATGATATTGTACTGTGTGTGTTGTTATGCAACTTCTAATGATACTACATGTTTTGGAGCTCTTTCATGTCAGTATAATACATAATACAGTCCAATCCACTCTTTTAAACTGAATACTGTAGTATTTAGTAATTTGAATGTATCAAAGTTTTAAAAATTTCTAACCTATTGGTGGATATTTAGGTTGATTTCAATTTATCTTTCTCTAAACAATAATACAATAAAAAATCTTTATCATGCCTCTTTATATGTTTAAGTATTTCTCTAGGGTCAATACTAGAAACTGGAATTCCAGAGTAGAAAAGTATGTGCATTTAGATTTCTAATAGATACTTCCAAATTGTTCTCTTCTAACACTTTTATAGTTTTTTTTCTTTAAGTCTTTTTAATCAATTTGGAACTTATTTGGGGGTAAAGAATCAGGAAGTATTGACATTTTTTCTTCATATAAATGACTATCCAGTTGTTCCAAAACCATTTCCTGACTAATCCATCTTTTCCCAGTGGATTTGAAATGGTGCCTTTATCATATATTAAATTCCCACGTATGCTGGAGTTTAGTTTTGGATTATCTATTCTGTTCTACTGGTATGTCTATTCCTGTATCAGTGCCTTATGTTTTAGCTACCTTAGCTCTATAGGGCAAGCCTTCCATCATTACTCTTCTTTCTTATGTTTTTCTTCATATTCTGTGTTTTTCTGGGATAATATGTAAATTATTTTTTAAAAGGAGTAAAATGTAGAAAGGTTATAAAGAAATACGTCTTTCCCTGTTTACATTGTTCAACACCCCTCCATCCTTTTAGGTTGTCATATATAAAAATGCACACAGAGAGACTAATTTTATATTTTATGGGCTTGAAGCTAAATGTCAGTCACAGGACACGATGATCAAGGGGTATAAAGTAATGGGGGTGGGGGGGGAAAGTCGTAAAAGGGGAGTAACTATGGTGCGCAGTATTGCCAAGTAGAAAGAGACCTTGGGAGCAGCTAATTGCTAAATAAATAGAACCCAGGGGAAAAGAAACCCCCTGAAGGCCCAAACTGGATTGGGAGAATTTTAAGCCAGAAACTAAGAGGTTAAATCTGAATGCCCAGAAAAAAAAGGAAGGTTGAGTGCTGGAGTAAAACGTCAGTCAGCCAGCCTGCGAGTGAAAAAGAGAGACTGCTTCTAAAAACCTCATCAGTGTATTAAACTCAGGTCAAAGGAACTTGAATCCTGAGACTGTGCTCTGCAGTTTATCTATCTTATACCCAATCTTTCATCACACTGAACTAAAACTATTTTTCTATCCCTCAATTACACACCTAACGTGTGTGGCTATAGATGACCTTCTTGTTGGATGTCTGGCAAGGTGCTGAGAGGAAAGGTAATGGTCTTAATAAAGGTCTTTAAAGTGTTAACTCCTGCTGTCTTGAGGCCACTCATGGTAAGTGTTGTTTACGATGTATGAAGGGGTCAGGAGTAGCACTTAAAGTGGGGCACATTAAGAAGGTCAGGCCCCCAAACCTGGCTGCCAGATGTCCCTGGTCACGGTGGCATGGTCGGAGGGGCTGCTTTGGCAGCCCCTGTAGTAGAAATCTTCTGGAGATGCCCATCTGGGTGCCTGAGGCAGAGTCCCAGTGGGTAGAGGCCACAGGATGTCCCCTTGGATACTGCCAGATTCTCTGGTTGCTGGGCACCGTGCCTGGCAGGCAAAGCAGTTACCATGACAACCACTCCCCCCCCCCACACGTCTGCGATTTTGGGTATTTCTCCTTTCCCATTAAGTGCCAACGTATTCCAGGGTTCCAGAGACAGGCAAACATAGCTCTCAGGACAGAATGTCCTCTGCTCCAGGAAGTGGGTGAGGGAAGGAAAGTGGAGATGTGTATATGTTATGACTGAATGAAGCTTCATCAGTATAAATGCATATGTACCTGCTTCTGTGTTAAAATGTGTTGTATATCAATGTATGTACCATGCAAATGGTCAGATCACCATTTATCTGCCCATTTGCTTTCCTGCTTCCCTCCCCTCTCTGCTGTCCCTGTGTTGGGAGAGTCACCCCTGCCCTTTGCTGAGGGGAAATGCTGAGTCATATGGCTCCAGCTGGGTTTCTGTCTCCTATTCTCCATCTCCCATTCTTTCTTCAGTCCATCCTCCCTCATCCCTGCTGGACCCTCTCTAAAGCTCTGGGCCCTCTTCACCACCTCCCTCCTAGGCCTGGACTCACTTTCCCGGAGGTTCACTTCTGGACAATAAAGAGAAGGCACTGCACTCTGTTTTTGCATTTACTCCCTTCTCACTTTGCCTTCTCAGAAGACTGTTCTGAGTCCTCCTCCTTATGACTGCCTTCTCCCTGATAAAACAGGAGTCTGACCAAGTTTGACCCAGGAGGCTAATTCTTCCATGTATTCATGCTGATCCTCCTCCAGTCCCTCACCCCCTAATCGGATTACGGCAGTGTTTCATGCCTTGGGCCATGGCAAGGAAAGTGCGATTTAATTTGTCATCACGCACTGAGGCTTTTTTCTCATTCTAGCTCTCCAAGTGCCAGAGCACAGGTTCTTGGAGGCGCGCGCGCGTATGTGTGTGTGTGTGTGTGTGTGTGTGTGTGTGTGTGTGCGCGTGCGCGAGAGCAGTAGCAGAAGGGTGTTGAGTATATGCATTCAGGGGCAGAATCTAGAGGCCCCTCCCTCCAAGGGCAGGATGTTTGGGGGTCTCTGTAGGTTCTCGGGTCTCTTTCCCATCCCCATTAGGCTCTTCTAACACAGAAATCCCAATCAAATAGTCTCGCTAACTAGTTCCAAATAAGGCGGACCAGGATTGCTCTCCCCCCCAACCGCCCCGCCAGAGGTGAGAGAGTGGAAAGGTGGCCCCGCCCGCTCAGTCTGGTTACTATGGCGACAGCCTCGGGGTGACCCGAGTGCTCCGCCCTCTCTCCTCCCAAACCTAGAAAGATGATGGCACCGCGCTGACTGCGCCAAATTCCAGCCAATGGGCGGCTGCTCCCGCCTTCCCTTCCGCCAGCTCTCCCCACCTCCCCCCGGGAACTCGATTCACAAATCTGGACTGGGGATTTCCGGCTCCAGGCCGGGGTGGGGGGGGGAAAGAGCGCTGGGCCGAGGCCGGGGGAAAGTCGAGGTCTGTCCTCCTAGGAGGACAAGTAGAAGCCGGCATTCCTGGGTTCTTGGCCCAGACACCCGTAACCTGCCACCAGAAATGGATCACACCCTACTCCCAAATTATCCGGAAAACCTAATTGAGGCCGAGTCTGCAAATCCTCCTGCCCCTGCAAGCCCTCACCCAGCCCGAGGGCGCCCGTCAGTACCACGGACAGCGAACCAGGACCTTTCCTTGGCGGGTCGCGCCCGCTTCTCTCTCCGAATCCTTCTGAGGTCTCCGTGGAGACCAGGGTCAGAGACGCCAGCGCTCCAATGGAGCCAGGCCTCCTTGGGCCAATGAAATAGTGAATGGGGCGCTTAGCTATGTGGTTAAGAAGGCAATGGGGACCAAAGAGGAATTTCAGGCCAAATAGCTTATTTTTCTTCTTTCAACCCCAAAGAATGGCTCCTGTCTTCCAGGCTGCCTGTGTACTAGCCTCCCTGGGGATAAAGGACCAGGGCTGAATCTCAAACAGGGTTGGACCTCCCAAAGCTGCCCTGGGTGGGCGTGTAACTGAAACAGCCTTGAAGCAGCCCTATGGGTGGGCAGAAGCGTATGGGGCTAAGTGTGGCATTCAGGCCCCACCTGAGAGTGGTGAAGACAGACTTAGGCCTGACTGGACTCTTGACAGGATGAATGGCAGGGAGAGATGGAGAAGGAAGAGAAAAGCAGCAACAACAAGTAGCTGGTGCTGCCTCAATGAGCCACTCTGTAAAAGGGGAACAACTTCTGACGTCCTCATCACTTATTCCCTAAATGGCCTGGGTATTAATGAGTAGGTAGGTCAGAAAGGATGAAGGCGGGGGTGGTGGGGGCAGGGGAGCAGGAATTCAGCTTCACCACCAGGCCCCATTCTGTGGCTCCCTCACTTTACTCTGTAAAATGGAAGCCATTGGGGGGAGGGGGAAGGAAGACAGTAGCAGTTCTCAGGGGCTCGACCTTCCGCACTAGACCCATGGGGGCCCTCCTGCCCTGCCTGTGACAGTTCCACTCCCGCTCCCTCCCTCCCAGGGCCCAAAAAAAGGCTGGCGCAAAAACATCTGCAGGCGCTTCCAGCGCTTTATAGTTCTCTCCCGGACAGAAGGACAGACAGACAATGCGGCCCGCACCGTCGGCCCGCATCATTGGCACCTTGGACACGGCACCAGGCCCAACCCAGTCCCTGGTACCCTCCCGGGAGAATTCTGGTCCGGCCTCAGATCAGCACCTCAGACAGCTCCCGGCCCAACCCACCCCTCCCCCCTCCCTCCGGAAACAATCAAATAAATTAAAAGGAGTGGGGGTGGAGGGGGAAACAAAAACACCTAAGGATAAGGAAGAGGGGTGCCCCTCCCTCAGAGTAAGAAGAGTTTTCTGTCTCCTCCCACCCTTCGGCTGAGGCGCCGCCGCCGCCGCCGCCGCCAGGGTGACCTCCTAGGTTCATTTTCTCCCCAAACCTCAGTCTCCTGAAGCTGGCATCCCCTCCCACTATCTCCCGGCATGCAACACGTTGGAAAAGGTAGGGAGAGGTGGTTGGGGGTGGGGCGAAGGACCATCCTGGTGGTTGTCTGGGCTCCTGGGGCTGCAGTTTCTCGCAGTACCTCAGCCGATCCAAATTAAGAACTAATATTCCCTTTGGCCTGGGGAAGAGAGTACGGGGGCTCAGTTGGGGTAAGAAATGCAAGCTAACACAGGCGGAGGGGGGAAGGCAGACAGGAGGGAAGATGGTGACACATGCCAGGAGCGAGGAAAAAGAAAAGAAGGGGAGATGGGGACACAGGTGCAGAAAGATAAACGGGGCAATGAGAGATAGTAGGGGGTAAGATGGAGACGGAAATACACACCCAAAGAATAGAAAATGGAAAGGCAAGGAGGAAGTTGGGAAGGCAGAAGATGAAGGAAGGAGGGAAGGTGAAAATACAGGAAGGAGATGAAGAAATGGACAAATCCGAGGGAGATGAACTTACAGACACACAGAGAAGGGAAGGGGGAGACCCGGGTAGAATTGGAGAGATGGGGGCGCAGACAGATAGAAAGGGTAAGGTTGGGGGTTCCCTCCCGCGCTCATCCCCCACCCCCACCCTGCGCCCAGTAAATCCAGACGCCGCGGCCTCTGGCATCCTGGCCTCCACCTTCCCCTGCGGGACAGGGGCGGCTCCTCCTCCGGCCACGGCGCGGAGCGGCGGTAACAGCGGCGGCGTCTTGATGGTCCCGGGGGCTCCGAGTGTGTGTCAGGGGTTGGGGCGGGGGGTGGGCGCGGCCCTTGGGTATCCCTAGCGGTCCAGGTTCATAGTCCAGTGCTTGGCTCCAGTCGCGCAGCTGTCCCTGGCGGCCGAGGAGGAGGAGGCCGCGGGCGCTCCCCCGCTGGGAGGACCCCCGGCGCCGGCAGCGGCTTCGCCCTCGTTCTTGAGGTCTTGGAAGACCTGCGTGAAGAAGTGGGGGTCGGCGTTGAGCCGCAGCATCTGCGGACTGAGCCGCTGGATGAGGCGCAGGCAGCGTTGCCAGAAGCGCTCCTTGTCGGGCTCCACAAGGAAGGGCTTGAGCGGGTAGGAGATCTCGTTGCCCATGTACGAGTAGGCGAGGTAGAGGCAGGTGAGGAAGGCAGCCTGCAGCTCGGCGGCCGACGCCAGCTCATCCCCGCGCAGCGACTCACGGCACAGCAGGTACACGAACACCAGGTTGGCGGGCGTAATGAAGGCCTGGTCTTGCCAGCCCTGCAGCAGCAGCGAGCGGTCCACTCCGCGGAACCAGCCCACCAGCTCGCCTGGGCTTAGCTCCTTGAGACGGTAGCAGCGTCGGCACACGAAGTCGCCCAGGCAGCGCAGCAGCTCTCCCGTAGACGCCTGCACGATGACCCGCCGCGGCGAGCCGCCAGGTACCGGCGGCGCCGCCTGCGGGGCTGGGGGCAGCGGCGGCGGCGGTTTCCCTCCGCCGGAGCCTGGAGGTGGGGCGACGGCGCTGCCCCCCGACGGCGGCTCGCAGGTGGTGGCGGCCGCGGGCACGGTGGGCACGGGCACCGCCAGGGGCTTGGCGGCGCCGCCGCCGTCGGGGGGGTCCCGACCCTTGCGGAGAAGGTTCTCGCGGTTGCGTTGCTGGACCAGGGAGTCGGCGCCGGTGGACGCCGGCTTGGGCGTCACCTTCTTGCTGCCTTTCTTCTTCTTGGCAGACGCGGCCACCAGCCGCTTCCAGGTGAGCGCCGAGATGAGCACGGACGGCCGCTTGAGCCGGCTTTCGCCTTTACCGCCCTTGCCTACTGGCGGCGCCCCGTATCCCCCCAGCGCCTCGTCTCCCGAGGGCGGCGCCTTCTTCTTCTCCTCGGGCAGCCCGCCGGGCCTCCGGCCCTTGGCCGAGGAGGCGGGGGAAAGAGACAGCACCGTGCCCATCCTGCAGAGCGGGGCCGGCGCCCGGGCCCCGGCGGGAACCGCGGGCGGCGCCGCTGCCCGCTGCTGCAGCCCCCGGGGACCCGGAGGTGGGGGCCCAGCCCCGGCCCGGGCGCGGGAACGGGCAGTAGAAGGTGGCTGCTCGGCTGCTCGGCGCCGGCTGCTGAGAGTCTCAGCTGCGCCAGCTGCAGCGTCAGCCCCACCCCTTGGGCCCCGTCTTCGCCGCGCCGCGCCCCGCCTCACGCAGCCAATCCTCGCCTGAGCTGCCCTCCTAACCGGCAGCTCCGCTGCCCAATAGAATCTCGCATGCCAATCTCAAGTCCCGCCCATCCCCCAACTCTGTCTCTGGTCTTTTCCCTTCACGGGAAAGGGGTAAGGAGGAGGAGGTGGCTGGTTCGAGGGCCTCCTCAGGGTCAGAGCCGGTGGGGGGGGTGGGGGGGGCTGCTCCCACCTAGCCCTCCAGGTCCTAGGGCCCCGAGTCAACTTGTTTTGATGCACTGGATCGCGATAGCAGAGATGCCATGGGAACACCCTCTCCCCCCTTTTGATTATGTGTTGGGGGGCAGCGTGAGGAGTGAGTGCCTCCATCAACGGGCCCTGGCCCCAGCTGGGTAGCACTGCACCGGCTCGTCCAATCTAGCAGTCGGTTGATTCCCTCTTAGCTCTCCTCCCCTCCATTCCCCCTACAAGGCCACCTGGGAGGGCTGCAGCAGGCACATTCTTGTTCTGCCTGTGATGGGGTGCTGGCTGGGCCCTGGCCTTCCTGAAGGTCACAAACCGACTCCTTAGGGGTCCTCACTCTGGGGGGTGGCAAGACGCTCAGATTTGTCCCTGAGGCCACCGTTTGCCGACCTGATTCTCTGCTGCTGAGTCTGTGATGAGAGGCCATGAGCTCTGGTCCCTGGGCCACTGCTCTTGTGCTCTTTGCCCCCTCCCCCAACCCAAATCCCCTGATTCCACACTTGGGTGGATGATGGGTGGTTGGTCCCTGGGAAAAGTCTGGAAATTGGTCTGCCCAGGCTCAGATAGCAGATGGGCCTCCTGTGAGAAGGGAGGCCCAGGAGCGTTGGTCCCACCTCCAGCCCAGCCTGGGTCCAGGCTGAGATGGGTTTTCATTGTTACATGCTCCCTGCCATTCAGGTCCTAGCTGTCCCCGTTCCCAGCTGCACGCCATTAGGCTGGATCCTGCCCATTTCTCTCTGGGTCTGTTCCCTCCTCGGCACCCACAAGGCCTTTGCCCTGGATTTGGTACTCGCTGGGCCTTACCTCCACCTCCTGAGCCCAGCTGGTTCTGGGCTGTTCTATCTGCCTTGTAGGACTGTAGAAGGCAGTCTGGCCTGCTCTCTGGCCCCCCAACACAGGAGGTCTTCTGGTTTCTTAAGTGGGCCTTGGAGGTAGGTGTGGGTTTCATGGGGGAGAGAAGCCTTGGCCTATGGATTCAGCAGAATTCTCAGAATTGGCCCTGGAGTCACCTCCATGTTCCTCAGAGACCACCAAGACACCTCCAAGGATGCACTGCTGTCAGGGTTGGTACATATGCATGTGTGTACCTAGTTCATTCCAGAGAGGCTATTCCAGAATCAGAGGCGCCAGCTCTTCTCAGCTGTCCCACAGGCCCGCCCCTGTGGGGGCCTGTGGTCTAGCTGTATTGATTCCCCACCTTTTTACCACTGTACACCACCATACACAGGCCAGCTTGTACACCTCCCTGGCTCAGCGCCCATCTGTACTTTCTCAGTGGGGTCTCTCCTGCTCCCTTAGATTTGATCTTTATTCTCTCACAGCTCAAGCTGCCCTGCCCAACCTCTCATTCTCCCTATAGTTACAGAAGAATGTTCCCTCTTTTCAGCTTCTGTAATTGGCCCTACTTCCTCCTACAAGGCTTTCTGAGTCAGCCTTTATCTGGCACCCAAGCAACAGCTGGCTCACCAGTAGTTAAGGACAGGCCCCATAGAGACTGAGGTGCACTGGCAGAGATACCGGGCACGTGGATCTGAATGGCACATGGGTCCTCCCAGCTCTGATCCCAGGAGTCCCTCACTGACATAAGGCCTATTGCTCGTGTCATTTAGGACAAGAGTCTATGCAGCACCCACAGATGTCACCACCATGGTATCCCCACTCCAGGCCCAGCAGTGACCTCCTGTTGTCCTCTTAGAATTGAGAGTTCCCTCCTCTGCTTTGGGGTCCCCAAACCAGGTACCTTATAAGACCTTACTGCCTCTTCTCACTCTTCATCTTGCCCTGCCTCAGACCCTCTCTCTTTGGCTGACATGCTCACCACCCTCCTAGTCTGGTTATACCTCTTGAGGTATAACCTCAGGTTATACCTCTGAGCTCCTCTCACTGTGCCAGGACCCTCCCTCAGACCACCAACCTGCCTTTCTCAAGCTCTTGAAATTCCATCTCTTCCAAGAAGCTTTTTTGGACTGATTGGGAGGGAACTGATGCTCCTTCTAACATCAATCTTTCTAACCTCTTCCCCCGCCAGCAGCAACTGCTACATAACAACTTAGTTAAGAGCTGGGCTCTGAGTTCCTAGTCAAAGATGTGCAAGATGAATATGGATGGAATTTTAAAGGACAAGCAGACAAAATAATAAAAACAAATCCATAAAGAGTGATGGCGTTTCTTTTACAAAAAATGCTGACAGAATTGAGGGAGGAGAGAGGGAGGTTATATCTCTCCAGGGTGGAGGCCAAGAGGGGTAAGCACAGTGAAACCAGAAAGGCGTCATGAGAAGGCAGGCTTTACGGGAGGACAGTGGACCGCCAGGGAATGCCCCAGTTGAGGCCCATCTTTAAGGGAACAGCCCCAGGCAATGCTGCGCAGACTCTTCGGCCCATTGGCTGTTTTTATCTTTTTTTCTGAGAGGTCACAGTCTAGGAGGCAGGAGTTTTAGTCCACAGCTTATAAATTGTATGACTTGGGGAAGTCATTTCAGCTCTCTGGGCCTCCCATTCTTCATACTAAAATGCAGGAATTCTACATATTTTTATTATCAGACCAAAAAAAAAAGAATATTGAAGAAATAAGATAATATCTTGGGATTGAACTTAAAAATGATTCCTAAAGCCTCTTCCAGTTCTCTGATTCTGATTCTAAATAAAATCTGCCCTAAGAATTCTGTTTCACTTTGTAGCTCCAACCCTGTCTCGTTCTCCCTAATCTGTTTCTGCCTGATGGGCGCAGTCTCGTGTGCACAGCATCTATGTGAGGCCTGCCCTTCTGCAGTTCTACCCAGGAGATGAAGGGGAGGGGTGCTCAGGCTCTCAGCAACATAAACCTTCCTAGGTCCCTTCAAGCTTTAGGGGGCCTCTGAAAGGTGGTGAGACAAAGGACAGGATGCCAAGATGGCCAAGTTCCAGGGTCCCCCCAGTAAACATCAAGGCCGGAGGTTCTAGAACTCAAGGTCATTGCATCCCATGTCTCCAAGGGGCCCCTACAAAGGGGGTGATGATAATGTAGATTCTTAAAACAGCCAGAGTAGAGACTCAGCCTGGGCATCTGAATGCCTGGATCCTGCTGTCCCCCTTCCCTGATTCAGTACTCCCACAAAGGGAGAGGATATGCACCAGCCCTCCCTCCCTCTCTGGAGGACCTTACCCCAGGGGAGCTGGGGTGGGAAGGCAGTGGAGGGAGTAGAATCCCTCCCCAGGCAACAGTGGGGAGTGGAGAAAGGGGCTGAGCAGAGAGAAGAGATGAACTTGACAAAGGAGGTGCTGCTAGCTGCCAGAAGGGAGACCCCCATGTTCTCACACCTTTCCCTTTCCAGCAGGCCCCTTGCTAGGAGGACTTAATTGAGGAGCCCAAATATAGATTTTTTTAGGACAGAAAATAGGGTTGATAAGCACAGTTGGGGGTGGTGCTCTGGGACAGGGAGAGAAGGGAGCAATGCTGAGAGGCTGGAGGGCCCGGGATTAAGGGTCAGGGGAGGACAAGGGTGAGCCTGGGGCTCCTTTTCCTTGCCCTAGGCTCTGATTCCTTAATAAAGCCTTGGTCTCCCTTCTGGGTTACTGATGCCAGCCCTCCCACATCCTCATACCTGGATGTTTTCTCCCCATATCTCTGGCTCCTGCTTTTACCCTGCTTTGTTGCCCCCTGTGAACAGTTCTCTCTGCCCAATCCTTCCAGCTTTATTTCTCAATATATATATATACTCTCCAATAGCTTTATTTCTCAGTTCTTCTCCTGCTCCCATCATGCCCCTTTTTTGCCTCCTCCCTTTCACCCCCAACCCCAAGCCACAAGCATCTCTGTCTCTTCCCTGCCCCTGCTGGAGCCCAGCATAGCACTCCAGATGTAGGAGCAGATCAAGGAGGGCGGGGGTGGTGGCTGTTGCTTTTCTAGGATATTCTTAGCCTGTCTGGGGGCTGGAGCTGGAATCAGCGTTTCCATCTCAACCAGGCAGGTGGCTGCAGGAAAGCTGCCACTGCGACTGGGTCTTCATCTACTTGTCTCTTTCCCTGTCTCTGTCGTCCTCTATCTCAATTCCACTCTGTGAGTCCTGCCTTCCCATCTCTGTGCCCTGGGATGGGGGAGGGGTGCCCTCTGCCCTGGCTGGCCCCAGTGAGGTTTGAAAACCCTGTCTTGGAGATTCTTGGGGAAAGAGAAGAGCCTTCGAGAACTCTAGCTCGGATATTCCCTGGATCCTCATAACCTTTGTCTCTGCCCTGCTTTCATTTGCCCCAACAACTCCCTCAGGGTACTCGGTCCCTAAACTCTAGCCATGACCATGAGAGCCTTTCTCATCTTGACTTACAGGAATCACTCAGGGGCCCTGGAGTTCTTTGGGAGCTGCTGCCTGATAGAGGCTGAGACCTGGAGTACAGTCCTCCTTTGGGAGTGAACAAGGGGCTCACTGGCCCAGATTCCTTTGTTAGCAGAGGGAGGGGCCAGGAAGAGATCTGACTCATTCACAAATAGCACAGAAAGTATCTGTCACCTTAAAAAAACACAGTGTGGGCGTTCCTACTGGGTTTTAGAGTCTTGCAGGTCTGGGTTCAAGTCTAGCCCCTCCACTTATGCGCTGAGGGACTTTGGGCAAGTTTCTAAACTCTCCTGAGGTCTATAAAGGTGGACCATCATAGCGTTGCTGTAAGATTTTATTTAATCTCACAATGCTCCACAATGCTTGTATATTACATGTGCATGGCACTTGGTGTTCAAAAAATGTGAGTTATTACAAAATTATACTGTCATCATTATTTTTACAGAGCAGGAACAGTTTATTTGACCTGTACCATTAGCATGTTTTTGTTTTTGCTTTTCTCATTAGAACATTCTTCATTAAAGGGACAGGGTTGTACTATCATTTCTTTTTGTTTGGCTTTTGAGATCTGAATTTAGAGTTGTCCTTCCTTCTGGGCCTCATTCATTTGGTGAATCTCTGTGTACCTGCTGTGTGCCAGGTACCATGCTGGCCCCATATTCTGACTGCACCTTTCAGAGGGCGCTCTCTGGCTACTCATCCCACACACTGCTGTCTCTCCAAAGCTCCAGAGGCTCCATGTAGGGTCAGTTTTTCTTTTCAAAAGGTTTGAGAAAATATTCTGCAAAATTATAAAATCCATATTAGCAAATACTATTTGAGAAGCCGTCACCTATAGTACTGGGCTAGGTGCTGGGAATAGGAAACAGGATGAGGTGGGTCTCCAGGCTTCAAAGAACATACGACAGAAATTAGAGACATATGAAAAAAAATAATAAACAGTAGTAAGTTGATCAGTGTCCTATGATCAGTTACAGAGAATGGAACTGGACAACTTGAGTGATCCTACCCATTCCCCTCCATCTTCTACCTTTGCAACAAATCTAACTCCAGCTTATCCTAAATTCTCACAGCTAAGCAACCGCTGGTAGGGGGTTAAAATCAATTTTTAACTGAGGTCCAGTTCCTCCGTCAGGTATTGTGTCCCTTCCAGTCCATGGCCTTTCCTGTCCGACCCCAAGCTGTGATGATGCTAAGCACCTTTCCCCAGGCAGAGCCAGGCCTCAGCCACTGCCTGCTCACAGCGACCAATTCTGCCCTCCGAGCATGAGGGTTAATGAGTAACTGCTTGTGGGAAGAGCTCTGGTGGGCCTGCTTACGGCCCAGCATTTTGTCGTATAGGAGCCACTTCTGTTTACCTATTTGTCCAGGATTAGGGGCTGGGGTTTGTAACGGATTCATTAATTTATGCGTTCCTTTCCATGATCTCAAAATATAAGGTGAATCCTTTATTTTTATCTCCTTTAAGTAAAAAAGCAGTCCTGATTTTATCACCTGGAGGCCCATATATACTCACTTCTGATTTTGGGGAGGGAGCAGAGAAGTGTAAGAAGGTTGTCTGCTAGATTAATTGGTAGCTTCTAGACCACTCTGCCTCACAGAACCACCTGAAGGAACTTTGTAAAAATACAATTTCTGGGACCTACTTCAGACCTATGGAACCATAATTTCTTGGGATAGTCTTAAGGTGGCATCACTTTATGAAAAAATTAAGAGAAAGAGGAAAACTCGGGGAGATGGCTGGGTCCTACCTGTTTCTTCTGTTGAGCGCCACTGCTATTGCTGCCAGAGGAGCAACCAGCCTCCCTGTAGTAAGAATACCCTAATTTGCTTTAGGGAAACCACTTCTCCCACACTCTCAATTCATGTGGTTTACATGGGGCAATAGGCATGTCTTTTCCATGTACCCAAGGGCAGACTCAGGACCACCTGTACTGTGCACTGTGCTTTACAGCTTACAAAGCACATCCACTGACACGGTTTCACCTGATACTTCCAACAGCCTCTTTAATAGTTAGGTACCTGACCATCTACCTTCCCGGTCATAATGGATCAGGGATGGGCTGGTAACCAAAGCCAATCTTAATGAGATTCAGTTCTCAGAGTTTTACTAGAACTATTGAGAATGAGATGCTTTCCTTCCTCTGAGGTTGCTAAGCTAGTGGGATGAAAGCATTGAGATGTCGGTGACTCTCTTGCCCCCACATGGATGGAGGTCATCTGAAATCTGAACGAATACACAGGGAAACAGTCAACAGATGGAGGGACAGACTCCTGATGTAATTTTAGCCCCTGGATCCAGCTGGGCCTGATGCAGGTCTATGATCCAATAAACACCCCTCTTTCCCACTTTTTTCCTAATCTTAAGGTAATTTGAGTAGCAAATCTAACATTTGCAAGGAAAAAAATTCCAATGACTAGAACTCCCTGCCTGGACATTTTCCTTCTGGAAATTTGTTGGTAACTTCAGAGAAGTATATGTTTGGTCTTGATGACTGAGGAGGGTGGTCTCTCGCATCTGGTTGTCAGTGAAGGACTGAACCTGGATGAGACACTGTTGACCACAACCTGGGTTCTGACCCCAAGACTTATTTCCTGCTGGATTCCTCAAACCTCCCTGTCCAAACTGTAGCTGGTGACTGGTGTTCTTCATCAAGTCCCAGTAACCCTTTCTCAAAGTAAAAGCCTTGTGACAAGAAAGCCATTTTCCTACAGGCTGCATAATTGTCAAGTCTTCTTTCTGGGCAGCTGCCAGGTTGCATTCCTTGGGTATCAGCTTTCTGCTAAATAAGAAATTTAATGCTTCACCCTCCATCATGCTTCTGAATCAAGTTTGCCCCCAACCAGTGTACGAGGCAGCTGTGGCCACACAGAACCATTTGTTATCAGGGTCATTAGCACAGTGTCTCTGGGGTGGGGGTGGGTTTGAGCTTTAAGCTGCCCCAGAGTTCTGCTGCAGGACTTCTGTCTGGCCTGCCCTTGGGAGTTCTCTCAGGAGAGTGACTGGAGCTCCAACCAAACCACAGTTTTCGGTTACAACATGGCTCACATCTCTCTCTCTCTCTCTCTTAACTCTGAGGCCGTTTTCTTTCAAGTAGTTATGGGTTATTCTGCAATAGGACAATATTTTCCTATCCTACTCTATGGTCCAAATACACAACTTTGATAGTGATTTCATGAGTCCTTGGGCATCCATTCATAATTCATCTTTCCATTCATTCATTTGTTCACTCAACACAAATTTGGTGAACAAGACATTTTCTTTCTTTTTTTCTTTTTCTTTCTTCTTTTTGTGGGGGGTGGGGGTGGGGTGTTAAATTAAATTTGACTCCTAGCCTGATTCTTCTAGGGTGGAGGGAAATTCAATCTCAGTTGTTATGAAGACTCCATCCTCCTCCCAAAGGTTACACGACATTTTCAGAAACCAGAAGAAGGTCTCTAGCACATACCTGTAGGGGCACTCATTGTCCAAGCCCAAAGAGCCCCTCAGAGTCTAGCATCTCTACTGTTTCCAGGCTGTGAATGAGGGTCAGGAATCTTTAAAATTGTTATGCAATGTATGAAAAACACAAAAAGGTATAAAAAGTAAAACAATATACCTGCTTTAAATAATAAAATATTGTCTACAGTTTAATTTTCTTATCTTCTCCCTAACAGCCTTCTCTTCCCTATCACCAACTGCCCAACAGAATAACCAGTATTCCAAATTTGGTGTTTATCTTTCCAAATATTTCTTTATTCTCTTACAACATATACGGATCCTCATTAAGCAAATGTGTATGTGTGTGTGTGTTATTGCTACATAACAACTACCACAAACTTACACATTTGGAGGCTTGAAACAACATCCAATTATTAGCTCGCTTCTGTAGGTCAGGCAGGCTTGGCTCAGTTCTCTGCTTAGAATTTCACAAGGCTGAAATCAAAGGCAGGGATCCTATCTGGGGGCTCTGGGCAAGAGTCTGCTTCCAATCTCATTTAGGTTGCCATAAGTTCCTTGTGGTTGTAGAACTGAGGTCCTTGTTACCTTGCGGGCTGTCAGCTGTGCCCTGCTCTTGGCTCTTGGAGGCCACCCACAAGTCAGTAATTATGCACGGAATCCTCACACTTGGAATGTCTCTTATTCCCATTTCTGTGACCAGTTGGAGAAAACTTCTTGCTTTTAAAAGTTTTGTATGATTAGGTTAGTTAGGCTTACCCAGATAATCTCCCTGTTCTTTTGTTTTTTTAAATTTATTCATTTATTTAATTTTTGGCTGCACTGGGTCTTTGCTGCTGCACGCGGGTTTTCTCTAGTTGCAGTAAGTGGGGGCTACTCTTTGTGGCGGGGCACAGGCTTCTCATTGTGGTGGCTTCTCTTGTTGCAGAGCATAGGCTCTAGGTGCGCAGGCTTCCGTAGTTGTGGCACACGGGCTTCAGTAGTTGTGGCTCGCGGGCTCTAGAGCGCAGGCTCAGTAGTTGTGGCGCACGGGCTTAGTTGCTCCATGGCATGTGGGATCTTCCCGGACCAGGGATCAAACCCGTGTCCCCTGCACTGGCAGGAAGATTCTTAACCACTGTGCCACCAGGGAAGCCCTCTCCCTGTTTTAAGGTCAACTGAGTAGTAACTTCAAGTACATCTGTAAAAATCCCCTTTGTCATATAATGTAACATAATCATGGGAGTAACTTGGGGAAGGGGGAACATGGAGGCCATCTTAGAATCCTATCACTATACCTATTTTTCTATCTATCTATCTATTCAGATACTTTAGCTTTATATAAGTGAAACCATATTAATCTGAAAATTTTTTTCTTTACATTAAAAAGTAAGATTTATCCTTGTTGATGTTGATTTTTGTTGACTGATATGTAGCTTGTTTTCAATTGTTTGTGATTACAAACAATGTTGTTATAAATATTGTCTCTGCTGCACATGTGCAATCGTTTCCCTAGGAATATGCTCAGCAGTGGAATTGCTGGATTACTGAGCATTCACATTTTCAACTTTGCTAGATATTGCTGAGTTGCTCTCCTAAGAGCCTGTACCAATTTACACCCACCATGAGCAATGTATGCAAGTTCCTATTGCTTCACATTCTCACCAACTTGTGATCTTGTCAGATTATGTGAAATAACTCATTGTAATAACATATGAATTTTACGTATTTAACATTTATCAAGTGCCACATTTATCAAATGGCACTACGTGTCAGGCAGTGAACAAAATTGACAATGTCCTTGTCCTATAGAATTTTCATCCAGTGGGAAAGGTATGAAAGTGGCTTCTGAGACCCAACGTAATTTTCCCTTTGCCTTTATCTCTTCAACCTCACCCTTTACTGTGCCCCCACCACACTGGCCTCCCACCTTCGGCTCTGCACTGGTTGTTTTTCTCTTCTTGGAACATTCTCCTAGTTATAGGCTGGGCTGACTTCCTCATCTTATTTAGTATTTGGTCAAAAACCATTGTCTTAATGAGGTCTACCCTAACTAGGCTGCTATGGACTGAATTGTGTCCCTCCCATGCCAAATTCATATGTTAAGCCCTAGCCCCCAATGTGATGGTATTTGGAGATGGGGCCTTTGCGAGACAACTAGGTGTAGATGAGGTCATGAGGGTGGGGCCCTCATGTTGGGGTTAGTGTCCTTATAAGGAGAGACAACAGAAAGCTTTTCTCTTTCCCTACTCTCTCTGCCATATAAGGACACCAGAAGAAGACATCATCCTCTCTCCTCACCCAGCTCCTGCCTCTCTCTCCTCAAAACCACTGCAGTTTTCACTTCCCCAGCACAATCTTCTCAATGAGTTTAGGCTTTCACAAAAGACTGGAAGAGAGGTGGCCTGGAGGCAACATCTGAAACATCAACTTTTTGGAGGCCAAGGATGCCAAGGGGGATTGAAAGAAGGAAAAGAGGGAGTCTGAGGCCCCAGGCTCAGTCCTTGGACCTCTTCTCTCTCTCCATTCAGTCTCTAGGTGAAATTCACCCATACGCTAATGACATTCACATTTTTATCCCCAGTCTAGATTGTTCCCTTAAGCACCAGACCTACTTGAGATCTCCACTTGGATGTATAGGCATCTCAACATGTTAAAAACCAACTCTTGCTATCATCCCCATCTTTGTTAACAGCAATTCTAGTCTACCACTTGCTCAGGACAAAAGCTTTGGAGTTATCTTTGACTCCTCTTTTTATTTCACACGTACATCTAATCCACCAGCAAATCTTGATCACTCTGCCTTCAAAGTATGTCCAGAATTCAACCACTTTTCACCACCACATTAGCCCAAGCCACCATCATCTCTTGCTTGGTTTATTGCAATAGCCCTCTAACCGGTCTTCCTACTTCTTCCCTCCCCCTAAATGGCAGCTAGAGTGGTCTTGTTAAAATAGGGGCCAGATCATGTCACTCCTCTGTTTAAAACACTCCAACGGCTCCATTCTCATTCAGAGTAAAAGCCGAAATCCTTATTCTGACCTACAAGGGCCTATGTGGTAGATTAAAGATGGCCACAAATTCTTTAACACTCCTCTCATTGAGAAGTATACTGGTGTCTTCTCCCTGACCCCTTGAATTTGGGTGGGTTTCGTGACTGCTTTGACCAATAGAATATGGCAGAAGTGCCACTGTGCCCATTTCCAGAGCCAGGCATCAAAAGACATGCAACTTCTTTGTCCTGTCTCTTGAAACATTTGATCTTGGAGCTTTGAGCCCCTATGTAAGAAATCCAACTACCCTGCTGGATAGACTACATGGAAAAGCCCTGAGACTATACGGAGAGAAAAAGGGTCCCAGCTGAGCCCAGCCTTGATGAGTCTAGTCATCCCCACCAAGGCACTGGACATGAGAATGAAACCAATCTGGACCCTACAGACCAACCCATCTGCCAGCCAAACACCACCGAGTGACCTCAGTTAATGCCACATGGCGTGGAAAGATCGGCCAGTTGTGTCCTGTCCAAATTCTTTTTTTTTTTTTGCGGTACGCGGGCCTCTCACTGTTGTGGCCTCTCCCGTTGCGGAGCACAGGCTCCGGACGCGCAGGCTCAGTGGCCATGGCTCACGGGCCCAGCTGCTCCGTGGCATGTGGGATCTTCCCGGACCGGGGCACGAACCCGTGTCCCCTGCATCGGCAGGCGGACTCTCAACCACTGCGGCACCAGGGAAGCCCCCAAATTCTTTTTTTTATTTTTATTTTTTTATTTTTGGCTGCATTGGGTCTTCATTGCTGCACGTGGGTTTTCTCTAGTTGCGGCGAGCGGGGGCTACTGTTCCCTGCGGTGCATGGGCTTCTCATTGCGGTGGCCTCTCCCATTGCAGAGCACAGGCTCCAGGTGCGCGGGCTTCAGTAGTTGTGGCACATGGGTTCAGTAGTTGTGGATCATGGGCTCTAGAGCACAGGCTCAGTAGCTGTGGCACAGAGGCTTAGTTGCTCCGCAGCATGTGGGCTCCTCCCGGACCAGGGCTCGAACCCGTGTCCCCTGCATTGGCAGGTGGATTCTCAACCACTGTGCCACCAGGAAAGCCCCCCTGTCCAAATTCTTGACCTACAAGTTGTGAGCAATGAAAAGATGGTTGTTGCTTCAAGTCACTAAATTTGAGATAAACTCTTATGCAGAAATAAATTCCCAGAACAGCTTAACGAACCTTGCCCCTCACATTATCTCTATCAGCTTATCTACTACCTTGCTCCCTTCCTCCTCTCTAATCCTAGCTGCTTCTTTGCAGTTCCTCAAACGCTCCAGTAAAGCTTCTGCCTAGGACCTTTGTATGTGCTGTTCCTAGTGTACATTCTTCATATAGACATAAAGAAAGCTGGATGGAACTACAATTATGGTTTTGAACCCTACTTCTTTTCAGTTTAAAATAAATAATATTTATCTTTCTGTTGGAATAAATATTTTACCAAAACATTTTTAATGGATGTATAGTGTTTGATTATACAGATATTCATTTTTTTAACCAACATTTCATTATGAAACTTTTCTAATATACAGAAAAGTTGAAAGAAATGTACAGTGAAGACCCATATATTTGCCACAGAGTCTATAATTAACCTATTATTATATTTGCTGTATCACATATTATTCCTCTATCCAACTTTTTTTTTTTTTTTTTTTTTTTTTTTTTTTTGCGGTACGCGGGCCTCTCACTGTCGTGGCCTCTCCCGTTGCGGAGCACAGGCTCCGGACGCGCAGGCTCAGCGGCCATGGCTCACGGGCCCAGCCGCTCCACGGCATGTGGGATCTTCCCGGACCGGGGCACGAACCCGCGTCCCCTGCATCGGCAGGCAGACTCTCAACCACTGCGCCACCAGGGAAGCCCCAACTTATTTTTTAATACATTTCAAAATAAGTAAGTTCAGGGCTTTTTTTTTTTTATAATTTTTGGCTGCACCGCGTGGCATGTGGAATCTTAGTTCCCAGAACAGTGATCACACCTACGCCCCCTGCAGTGGAAGCACGGAGTCTTAACCGCTGGACTGCCAGGGAAGTCCCAGTTCAGGGCTTTTTGATATGTTTTTTCATTACAGTATTTCCAGTGCCTATAAAAGTGCCTGGCAAATAGTAGGTGTTCAATAAGTATTTGAATCAATGAATGAATTCAGGAAAAACAATATAAAAATTAATAGCTCAATAAATCATCTTGTCATACAAACATATGGACAGATTCAACTCAGATGTCACCCTCTCCAGGAAACCCTCCTGGAATGACCCCGATCTGCGAACAGAGGATCCCCCTCTTTGCTCCCATACATCTGGGACATAGCATCCACTTCATTGCACTTAAAGCATTGTATTATAACCATTTTATAACCTATTTCCCCTATAGATGGTGAGCTTCTTGAAACCAACGACCATTTCTTATTTGTCTTTACACCCCAATGCCTAGTACAATGGCTTGCCTAGTAAATCATAAAATGGCTAATGTGTATTGAGCACTTACCAAGGAGTATGTACTGTTCTATGTGTGTTACATGTACCATGCACTTTATATGCATTATATCACTTGACCCAGTCAATAACCCTATAAAGTAGATATTGCTTTTATCATTCATATTTTACAGAGGAAGAAATTGGGGCACAGAAAGTTTAAGTAACGTGTCTGAAGTCAACAGCCAGATAGTTGTGAAAAGGGGATTTGAACCCAGGCCATCTGGCTCCAGTGCTTGTCTTTATAACACTACACCTCCTCCTACACAGAGGTAGCCATTCTGTGAAATTTATTATTGCTAAGCTTCAGGGACTCTCAGTTGGCCAGACCCCTTCCAACGTCCTGGGAGGGGCCCTATTAATGTATTCAGAGAGTTATACGATCTTTGTAAAATCTGAAAAACTGATATTTTAACCCAAATTGGTTAAGACTGCTGTTACCACTCCAACTTCCCCTCTGTTACCTGTTCCCTTATGCAGAGGGTGTTGAACCTGCTATGAAAGTTTCTGGGTTCAAGCTAAAATTGGGACAATACTTAATTTGGATTTAGTGGCTGTGTTAGTTTCCTGGGGCTACTGTAACAAAACACCACAAACTTGGTGGCTTAAAGCAATAGAAAGTTCTCTCTCATAGTCCAGAACCCAGGTGTTGGCAGGTTGGGTTCCTTCCAAAGGCTCTGAGGGAGAATCCATTCCATGCCTCTCTCCTAGGTTCTGATGACTGTGTCAATCATTGGCGTTCCTTGGCTTGTAGAAACATCACTCCAATCTCCGCCTCTATCTTCACATCACCTTCTCCTCTGTGTCTCTTAAGTCTCCCTCTGCCTTTCTCTTAGAAGGACACCTGCCATTGGATTTAGGGCCCACTCAAAATCCAAGATGACTTCATCTTGAGATCCTTAACTTAACTATATTCACAAGGCCCTATTACCAAATAAGGTCACATTTGCACATTCTACAGGTTAGGGTATGGATCTATCTTTGGGTGGCAGGGCAGGGGAAGGGAGAGCCATTCAACCCATATAGTGGGCTGTAGTTTTGTATCTGCAGGCGTTTCTCTGTATAGCTAACTATTAACTATCTCACATCCTGGTGTAAGAGTGTCTTCCAGAACTATGACCAGTGCCCACTCACTATGCCAGTGGACCTGGCATCATGATGCAATGTGAGGTCAGAGGTTATATTGTGGAATGGACATGTCCTACAGTGCCTAGCACCAGAAGTGAATGAGTAAGGAAGATAAGGTTTGAAATGTGGGGAGCCAGAGGCTTATCTGTGGAAGATTCTTCCAATTATCAGGTGTGGAAAATTGTACATGGAGAATTCAGTCCTCACAGAGACAAAAATGGAAGTTCTCTCTTGTTAGGAATATATTTGGTTATGCCCTGAAATCGTACAACTCATATGTGAAAGAAGCTTAGTAGCAGTTTTTCCAAATTTGATAACAATCTTAAAAACTGACATGCAGGGTCTTCCCCGGTGGCACAGTGGCTAAGAATCTGCCTGTCAATGCAGGGTACATTGGTTCGATCCCTGGTCCAGGAAGATCCCACATGCCGCAGAGCAACTAAGCCCATGCGCCACAGCTACTGAGCCTGCGCTCTAGGGCCCGCGAGCCACAACTACTGAGCCCATGTGCCACAACTACTGAAACCGGTGTGCCTAAAGCCCGAGCTTCACAACAAGAGAAACCACTGCAATGAGAAGCCTGCGCACAGCAACAAACAGTAGCCCCCGCTCAATGCAACTAGAGAAAGCCTGTGTGCAGGAACGAAGACCCAGAGCAACCAAATAAATAAATAAATATAAAATTTTAAAAAACCCAAAAAACTGACATGACATTATCAATGAGTTTTGAAGCCAAAATGAACTTTTTAAAGCTATGAAAAATAATTTTTTTCTTTTTTTTGCAGTACGCGGGCCTCTCACTGTTGTGGCCTCTCCCGTTGCGGAGCACAGGCTCCGGACCCGCAGGCTCAGCGGCCATGGCTCACGGGCCCAGCCACTCTGCGGCATGTGGGATCTTCCTGGACTAGGGCACGAACCCGTGTCCCCTGCATCGGCAGGCGGACTCTCAACCACTGCGCCACCAGGGAAGCCCTATGAATAATATTTTTAAATTATATGATCACCCATGCTAGAGGAAAGACTAAATTATCTTTCCATTCTCTCTTAGACACTGATATTATAAAACCGTTGTCATATAAAGATGTGATCACAGCGTATGCAGCCAAGAAATGTGGCACAAAAGTATTATAGAGGGATCTATCAAGCAGTTAACTAAGAAAAAAAATTATATTTTTCTGGATTTTGTGATATCAGTGGTATTTGTCAGTTTTTAGAATTTATAATTTGTTATGATTTAATTTTCATTCTAAATAAATATTCACTTTTCTGCCTAATGTTATACTCATAATTTTATAATCTTTTTCTTAAGAAGGGCTCTGAGATTATACAACCTTCAGGCCCCACAATATCTGCCCTTGCCCCTTTAAGTAAGATACAGGCCCCCACCCTCAAGGAATTCACAGTTGGAACCTGCACAAATTACAATAAAAGCACCCATTCTGGGTAAGATTTTACTCCTCCTGAAAGTGGTGTTGCCCTCCCTACTTCATGTATCAGGACTCCAGATAAACACTCTCCCAAGTTCAGAATAACTGTAGTTACCTTTTTTCTTTATACAGGGCAAAGAATGTTTTTTCTTCTCCTGTTTGAGAGTAATACAATGCCTCATCACCCATGAATATTTTCGTGTACATTTCCTAGCCACAATGCAACCATCAAAATCAGTATTAACAAGGATGGATGGATTACTACCAAATAAACTAATCTATACATTTTACTCAAATCTCAACCAACTGTCCCACTAAGGTCCTTTCTCAGTTTCAGAAACTAACCCAAGATCCCACATTGCTTTTAATTGTTATGTCTCTTTACTGTTATTTTAATCTTGATCCTTTGATTAAGATAGTATATCCACCAGCATCTCTGCTGGCAGAAGTTACTCTTCTTCCCTTGGCAACGTACTTTGAGACTACATAAATATCCCACTCGTCCTGAAATTCTGAATTCATTTATTTATATCACATGGATCCATGGATTCCTATTTCATTCAGTGTGTTACAACTGTCATTTATTTCCATGTCCAAACTGTCCCAGATTTGGCCAGTGGGAGCCCCTTCAAGCTAGTTTCTATATTCCTTTGACAGAATGGATATTATCATTTAAGCACTTCTTTATTTTCTGGCACAACAAGAAATTCTAGGCTTATCTTGTACTTTTCTTGCCTCAGGACTGGAATCAACCATTTCTCCAAGGAGCTCTGGTTCCTTTTAGCAAAGAGAGGCATTTAGAAACCAAGATCTGGATGCTAGATATGCTCATCGCTATTAGGGTGGGGCTACTCCTAGATCTTCTTAATGGACAGAGCTAAGAAATATATGCATGTGTACACACACACACACACACACACACACACACACCCCCATATCAATCTGTGTACGTTGAAAACTTTAAATTCACACTAATACCTCCAATTCTAATCTCACCTTCCAGCATTCATTGTAGTTGTACCTCTTTTCATATGTACCTCTTTTCATATTTATAACCTCTTTCTCTAACAGTAAGAAACCTGGTTCCCATTTTCCTCAATATATTTCCCAACTGTATCCATCCCTTTGTATGTTACCAATCTCCCGTCACCTCCACTTTCCCTTCTCTGCAAATCTTCCATAAGTCCTTCTAACTCCACTTGGGTTCTGATACCCCGTGCCAGGCCATCCCTTATGTAAAAGCTCTCCTTACCCCTCCTGGGGTCTAATACCTTTTACCATGCATGGACGTCTTCCTCCCTCTGTTGCGGCACCAACACACCACACCAGGCTGCCTAACATGCCCTCCTTAGTCTTGCTAGGCTCTGACACCCTGTACTGTACCACCCTTCGGCTGGGATGTCCTTGTCACCCCATTCAGGCTCCTACTTCTCACAGGATCAGATCCGACACTGTGCACGGCCACCACCACATCAGGTATTATAATTACTAGTGAAATACTGTAAGATTTCCTCCTGATATTAAGACCAAGACAAGAATGTCATTACTTCTATTCAACATTATACCGGAGATCTGAGCTGAAAAGAAATAAAAGGTATAAAGATGGATAGAAAACTTTCTTATTTAGAGACTACAAGACTGTGTGTGAAGAAAGTAAAAAGAAGAATGTACAAAACTAACAGAAGAATTTATCAAGGTCACTAGATATAAGGGTCAATATTTAAAAATCAAGTGTATTTCTACATATAAGCAATAACAATTAGAATTGAAATTTTTTAAATGATGTCATTTAACACAGCATCAAAAAGCATCAAACACCTAGGAATAAATCTAATGAAAAACATTCAAGATTCTACACGCAAAACTAGGAAACATTAGTGAGAAAAATTAAAGAAAACCTAAATAAACAGAGAAAAAGCATACTAATGGATTGTAAGACTCAATAGTGTATTCATTTTCCCCAAATTTATCAAGAGATTGAATGCAATCCCAATCAAAATCCCAGTAGATGTTTCAATGGAAATTTGACAGGCTGACTCTAAAATTTATATGGAAATCAAATAGCCAAAACAGCAAAGACAATATTGAAGAAAAAGAAGTTGGAAAGCTTATCTACCAGGTAACCAGATATCAAAACTTATTATAAATCTATAATAACTAAAACAGCATGGTATTGGGGCAAGGACAGACAAATGGAGCAAACTCCATGAACAGATCCCTAAATGTACGGTCACCTGATTTACGATAAAGTTCTAATACCCTGGGGAAATGATTTTATTTTCAATAAATGGTGCTGGAGCAATTGTAAATCTTAATCTTTACCTCACACCATACACAAAAATCAATTCTAAATGGATCATAGACTGAATAGAGCTTCTTGATGATAACTTAAGAAAATGTTTTCATGACTTAGAGTAGGCAAATATTTTGTAAATAGAACATAAAATTTAAAATAACTAACCATATGAAAAGTGATTGATAAACTGGACTACACTAAAATTAAGAGCTTCTGTTTAGGGGCTTCCCTGGTGGCACAGTGGTTAAGAATCCACCTGCCAATGCAGGGGACATGGGTTCGAGCCACGGGACATGGGTTCGAGTCCTGGTCCAGGAAGTTCCCACATGCCACGGAGCAACTAAGCCCGTGCGCCACAACTACTGACCTGCGCTCTAGAGCCTGCAAGCCATAACTATTGAAGCCCGTGTGCCTAGAGCCCGTGCTCTGCAACAAAAGAAGCCACTGCAATGAGAAGCCTGCACACCGCAACAAACAGTAGCCACCGCTCGCCGCAACTAAAGAAAGCTCGCACGCAGCAACGAAGACCCAATGCAGCCAAAAATAAATTAATTAATTAATTAATTAAAAAAAAAGAACTTCTGTGTATCGAAAGTCATCATTGAGGGACTTCCCTGGTGGCGCAGTGGTTAAGAATCTGCCTGCCAATGCAGGGGACACAGGTTCCAGCCCTGGTCCGGGAAGATCCCACATGCCGTGGAGCAACTAAGCCCGTGCGCCACAACTACTGAGCCTGTGTGCCGCAACTACTGAAGCCCCCGCGCCTAGAGCCTGTGTTCTGCAATGAGAAGCCACCGCAATGAGAAGACCACACACCTCCTGCGTGCAGCAACGAAGACCCAACGCAGCCAAAAATAAATAAATTTACTTTTTTTTAAAAAGGAAAAAAAAGTCATTGAGAGAGTGAAAAGGAAACCCAGAGAGTGGGAGAAGAAATATTATACATCTGCCAAAGGACTGGTTACAGAATATAAAATGAATCTCAGAACTATAAAAAGAATAAATCAATCAGGAAAAGACAGACAACTCAGTTTTTTTTTATTTTATTTTATTTTTCTTTGCAGTACGCGGGCCTCTCACTGTTGTGGCCTCTCCCGTTGCGGAGCACAGGCTCCGGACGCGCAGGCTCAGCGGCCATGGCTCACGGGCCCAGCCACTCTGCGGCATGTGGGATCCTCCCGGTCCGGGGCACGAACCCGTGTCCCCTGCATCGGCAGGCGGACTCTCAACCACTGCACCACGAGGGAAGACCGACAACTCAATTTTTTAAATGGGTAGAAGACTTGAACAGGTGTTTTATAAATGGAAAGTCTAAATGGCCACTAAGCTTTTGAAAAGGTACTAAACCTCATCAGACACTAGGAAAAATGTAAATTAAAACCACAGTGAGATTCCAGTACAATCCATCAAAATGACTAAAATGAAACAGACAGAAAATAGCAAGTGTTGGTAAGAATATGAGCAACAGGGACTCTTATACACTGCTGGTGAGAGTGTAAATTGATACGAGCACTGTGGAAAACACTTTTGCAGTACCTACTACAGCTTTACATATGTATATCCTGTGACCCAGCATTTTCACTCCTAGGTTTATAACCTACAGAAATGCATATATATTCACCATAAGGCATATACTAGGATGTGCTTAGCAGGGACACTGAAATAGCCCCAACTGGAAGCTATCCTAATGCCCATTCCATTAGTTATCCATTGCTGCATTAAAAAAAAAAAAAAATCACTCCGAAATGTAGTGGCTTGCAATGACACATTATCTACCAGCTTCTGAGATCAAGAATTTAGGAGTGGTTTAGCTGGGTCATTCTGGTTCAGGGTCTCTCATGAATTTATAATGAAGATTACAAAGAGGGGACTGCAGTCACTGACTGGGGCTGGAAGACCCACACCCAAGCTCATTCAAGTGGCTGTTGGCAGAAGGCCTCAGTTCCTTCCTGAGGGCTGGCCTTCCCATGGTATCCATTCTGTTTCCTTGCCTAGATTTTCTTCCTCAGAGATTTCTATTTACTGTGTGTTAAGTCTTACTCACCTATTTTCAATATTTGGAATTTTCTTTTTCTTTGAGTCCTTTTCATCTCTTTTAAAATTTCATGTCAATTTCTAATGTCTTCTTCCTTTTCACCTTCTATTTCTCTTAAGGCATTATCTGCTGTGTTACTTCACTCTAGTGTTTTTACAATTTAGCCTTTCCTTCTGAAATTACTTTTTGTTCATTTCTAATTCTTTTCTGAGTTCTGTCATCTCATTTCAGACCATCTCTAACTTGATTTATCTTGTCCTTTTATGTCTTGTATTATTTTAAACATCTTTTATCTCTTTCTAAATAGTTAAGGTCACAGTTTTTATCTGCCCTGTGGGCATGTCTTTCTGACATGCTTTCTTTGCCTGTAGGTTCTGCTTATTTTCTTATAACTTTGTAATTGATTTGGACTCAGTACTTTTCTGTTATTTTTACATGAAATTAATTATCCTGAATCTTTAGAGGGAAACATGGGTCAGAGTGAGTCTTCTAACTTCACAGAGTTCCTTTTTCTGCTATTTTCATGTAGTAATAAAAAATGTGGCAGCATGCTTTCTCAGATTTCCTGGCTCTACTCCCTTCCCCATTCTTGTCTGGGCCTTGTCTTGTCTTTATCTTTGTTGTACCTATCCTGCCCAATTTCGATTCTTCTCCAAGTACTTTTTTCTCAGCATGGGCTCCTGTCCTGGCAGAGAGCCCTGACTGATGGCCGTCTTGGGAGTTCACAAGGGCTAGAGAGCTCCATTTATTTCAGACCTTCCTGTAGGCTGCTTGCACTCACCCATGACTGAACTAGGTAAAACCCCGCCCAGTTTCTGCTTTCTCAAATTAACGTATGAACACCTACCAGTTATTTTTATGTCCCTCCTGTTCTGTTTCATAAGAAGCCCACTACTTCCCTCTGCTTTCTTCTGCACAGTTGCCAATTCCGTCTTGCTGCCTTGTCCTCACCCACTTGTATTTTGGGCTTCGTGGGGATACCTTACCACCTAATTTTGTTGTAAACGTTATCCATGGGTTTTTTGTTTTGCTATCTAAAACAATATGCCACAATGTTTCACAGAATTCCAATGTTTTATATCTTGGAATTCCAATGTTTTATATCTTCTTGTGGTTAGTGGTTGATTGTGTTAACTTTGTACAAATTCACTGAGCTGTGCCCTTCATATTTGTGCACTCTGCTGTATGTACATTATAAACCAATGGAAAGTTTATTCCTGTATTAGGGTTCTCCAGAGAAACAAAACTAATAGGATGCGTAGATAGACAGATAGTTGGGAGGGGGGATTTATCTTAAGGAATTGGCTCATTTATCTTAAGGAAAGAGCGATTATGGAGACTGGCAAGTCCAAAGTCTCTGGGGGTAGGTTGGCAAGCTGGAGACCCAGGGAAGAGCTGATGCTGCAGTTCAGTTCTGAAGGCCATCTTCAACTTAACCATACAGCCCCTAAAAAGAACCTCAATTTGAATTTATACATGAGACTCAAAGATGCTAAGTAACTTGCCCAAGGTCACAGCTACAGAGTAGTGGATCCAGGAGCAGAACTTAGCTTTCCCTGAGGCCAGAGTCCATGCTCTTTCCACTACACCAGGCGAAAGGTGTTCTAATGGAGTCTGGTCCATTCTTCGTAGCTACTTTGCAGGTCCAAGATACCAGCCTCCTTGATGGGGGCTGCGATAGCTTCTGACTGTTCTCACTGCTTTTACCTTCCACACAGCAGCCACAGTGACCATTTCAAGAGGGAAATCTGATTCTGTCACCTAGAACACTTCAGTGGTGTACCATTGTCTTAGTCCTTTCAGGCTGCCATAACAAAAATACCATAGACTGGAGGCTTAAATAACAAACATTTATTTCTCACAGTTCTGGAGGCTGGGAAGTCCAAAATCAAGGTGCTGGCAGATGCGGTGTCTGCTGCAAGCCCCCTTCCTAGATCACAGATGACCGTCTTCTCACTGTGTCCTCACATGGTAGAAGGGGCAAGAGAGGTCTCTGGAGCCTCTTTTATAAAGACACTAATCCCATTCATGAGAGCTCCACCCTCATGACCTAATCACCTCCCAAAGGTCCCACCTCCTAATACCACTGGGGGTTAGGATTTCACCATACGAACTTTGAGGGGGCACAAACATTCAGTCTGTAACAGTCACTAAGACTATAGGCGTAACTTCTATGATAAAGACCAAAAAATGTAGTTTACACAGGTTAGAAATTTATTACCTTGTCATATATAGTCTGAGTTTAACAGTCTGGGGCTGCTAGGGCTGCTCCATGGTGATGGGGAGCCAGTTTCCCTCTATCTTGTTGCTTTGCCATCCTCAGCATATGGCTCCCACCTCATGGTCTAGGATGACTCCTCCAGCCCGGACCATCATGTCTGTACAGCAGCCAGTGAGAAGAAAATAGGAGCAAATGGAAGCCTGTCCTTCTGCTCACAACCCACTGGTCAGAACTTGGTCACATGGGCAAATCTATATGCAAACGAGTCTGGAAAACAGTCTTTAACTGGGTAACCAAAACTCTGGGATTTGAATGTACTGAGCCAAAACTCTGGGACTTGAATACTAAAGGAACAGAGGGGAAAATGGATATTCGGGAACAACCAATACTCTGTACTACAAATGGCTTTCCATCGCTCTTACAAAAATACTTGACATGTCTCTTGGTTTTGCCTTTCCAGGCTTCAGCCTCACCTCCCAGCACACCCCCTCACTCTCTGCCCTCCAACCACACTGGCCTTCTTCCAATTCCTCGAGTGTTCTATGCTATCCCCAACCCCAGAGCCTTTGCAGGAACTATTCCTTCTGCTGGAATGCTTTTCTCCGACATCACCTAACTAACTCTCACTCATTCTTCAGATGTCAGCTCAAGTGTCATCTCCTCAGGTAGGCCTTCTCTGATCCCATTCTAATACAGGTATCTTTCTTAACCACTCTTATCCACCATGAACACTTCCTTTACAATACTTAGCCCAGTTGTAATTGTACACCTATTTGATAATTATTCAACTAATTCCCATCTCCTCCTCTAGACTGTAAGTCAATAAAGGCAAGGCCATTTCAGTTTTGCTCACTGTTGTATCTCTAGTACCTAGCAGAGTGCCAGGGACAAATAACTTTCTTGAAAGAAAAGATAAGTGAGTGACAGTGAGTCCTCAAAATTGTCTGGAAGATACTGACAGGACAGTTTCAGCTGTGTGGACAAGTTCTCAGACCACATGAAGCTTGATCCAGAGACTTCTCAGCTCTATAGTCACTATGGCAGGTCAGGATTATCTGGGTCCTCCTGTGGGCGGAGAATGGCCAGGTTTGATTCTAGCATCCAGTGTATTGCCCTCGTGCCCCTGACTACAAATAGATTCTATCAGGCTTTTAGCGCTCTTGCTTTGATGAGGTTGTATTTTAAAAGAAGGCAAGTTGAATTCTGCCAGATTGCGTCTCTGCACAGACATCCCCACAGCTGCATCACGTGAATGACTGGCTGCTCTGAGATACAGAGCTCAGGATACCCAGAGGGAAGAAGCACTTGGGGATGCCCACTGGAGTTAAAATGGAGTCAACTGGAGAATTTCTGCAAGTCAAAGATTTAACTCCCTCTTCTGCATTATTCCTGGTCCAAACACAAAGACCTCTGCAGACCTCAGGTTTGTGTCTGTATGCTTTTGGCTACAAGTCACAGAAGACTCCTTCTCAGCTGACCTTTCTTGTCATCTGTCACAAGGAGTCTGGAGGCAGGGCAGCCCAGGGTTCTTTAATTCAACCGCTGGAACACTCCATGGAAGACCTGAATTCTCTCCATTCCCATTTTATATAAATGGTCTGCCCCTTGCTTTTTTTTATTTGACAATGTATCATTCCAAACAGGATTATAAAGAGCTACCTTATTCTTTGTTTTCTTTTTAAACTGAATAGTATCCTATTTTAAAGAGATACCATAATTTATTTAACCAGTCCCCTCTTGATGAACATTTAATTTGTATTCAGTCTTTTGCTATAACAAACAAGATGCGATGGATACTCATGCATAAGTTATTTCATGTGCCAGTGAGTGCATCTGAAGATAAATTCCTAGAAGTGAAACTGCTTGGTCACAAGATATATGCAGCATTTGTAATTTTATAGATATTGACAATCTGCTTCTCATGTGGGCTGTACCAACTTACACTGCCCTCCCCAAATATGTACAGCAGCGCTTTAAGTCTTTTTGATACTTTAGCTTAAACATAGAGTGGGTAAACTATGGTGGACGCCTGAACGGTTTCTGCTCAGAGAAACAGTCAGTGGGCTGCTTATCAACTCAGTTATTTTAACTGGTAGCAACACAAGCCTCAATCCTCCTTTTCAATAAATCATTAACCCTGTGGACTACCCCACCCCACCATTGTCTGAGGGATCCAGGCTGTCCATGTGCAGTCCATATTTCAGAACTTAGCACTGTAACTTCATCATTCTATCCACAAATGACTCCTCCCTAGATGTCTTTTCTCTCCATCTCCACCTGGCCATCTCCTAGCCTCCCTTAGACCCAGGTAAGATGTCTTCTCCTCCATTAAACGTTATCTGACAGCCCCAGGCAGAATTATTCACTCTTCTCTGCTCCTACAGAATTTTGTTCACACCTCAATCATAGCACGAATCATCTGTAATATAATTATCCGCCTACCCGTCTGTCTCCCACACTGCACTTCCCAAGGACAGAAACCTCATCTTCTTCATCTTTGGGCCAGCGCCTCTGCACGTGGTGCCTGGCACATTAATAGTTCACAGTGAAGGCTTTTGCTGAAATGAAATTAGGTAAGGGCACAGTTTTGTAGTACCAGTAGCAAATGTAATAGTACTTCTCTTTTTCCTTTTCTGGTGGTGTTGATCAGAGGGTCAAAAATTCAGATGCTTCTGAATATTTCTTTATTTCCTTTTATGTTTCTGAACTTTCCTCTTCTCCTTGAGCCTGTTCCGTTCTCTGCTATGTCCTCAGTGCCTAAAACAGTACCTGGGAGACAAGAGGCATTTCATAAATAAATTTTGAATAAATGGATACCTCTGATCAGAAGAAACATCTACAGTATGGCTAGGATTTTTTTACCTGTTTGATGTGGCCAGAGGGTATTTCTAAGTTTTCCAAAAGCCTCAAGCTTGGTGCCTCATGTGCCAGTTCTGTGTATCTGGGTATTATTTCACCTCAAATTAATGCATGTAAAAGTGCTTAGCACTATGTCAGGTACTTAGTGCACATCTAGTAAATGTTTTTTTTTTTTTTTTTGGCCACACAGCTTGTGGGATTTTAGTTCCCCAACCAGGGACTGAACCTGGGCTCTTGGCAATGAAAGCACTGAGTTCTAACCACTGGACCACCAGGGAATGCCCCTATTTTTGTTATTACCGCCACTAACTTAAGCGTGCTCCCATCAGTTCACCACCTGTGCTAGTCTCTTCATCTCTCTCCCAGCAGATAATGTGGCCTTGATCCCTGGAAAACATCTGAAGCAATTTACCAGCTATGTGACGCTGGGCCAGTTTCTTAATTAAGAAACTCTCAGATGCTCAATCTCTTCATTTGGACAACAAGCATTATATTAATATCTGTCTCTGTGGATTGTTATGAAGATTAAATGAGACAAAAATGGACACTGCTTAGCACCGTGCAGGGCTCAGAGTGAGCACTCAGCTACCATCGTCACCATCACCAGCAGCAGCAGCATCACAGATGCCGAAGGCTTTCCATCTCTTCTTTTTGAGGGGCTCATTTCCACAGCCCTTCTGGTTGACTATAAACCTTTAGCTGGTTCTGGCGTTTGCAGCATCACCGGGAGGCTTGTCTTGACCATGTGTGGATGAAGTCCCTGCTCTTCCCTTGATGCCCTCCTGCCTGCATTGTTTGAAGATATTTATTTCACTCTCACAAAAATGTTTTGCTCTGACCCATTCCTGAGAGCTGCAAGTAGGCCATGGGAACTTCAAATCACAGAATACAGAGCCGCCCACTCTTCCTGACCATATCCTGCCTGATGTCCAGTATTTGTCTGACACTTCACCCTGCCATGTAGGCCAATTTTGATGAGTCCTATTTCCCACAGACTCACTTGTGACTTTGCTCTGTAAACTTTCAGTGAACATGAGGTCACCTCTGACCCAGAGGTCATCGTTTCACCTTCTCCTGAGGACCTTCATCTAAAGAGGCAACGATACACTGTCCTTACTAATCCAGCTTTGTGCATGTTACTGTTTTATGAAACAAAACAATATATGGTAGAGGAACACCAAGGTATTAGAAATTATAAGGATAATTATAGAGACTAGAAGATAGAACTAACACAGAAGACAGGCAGAGGTTGTCTCTGTGGAGGAGGAAGGGGGATGTAACTGTGGAAGGGTCCACAGGGAGCATATGGAACCCTCAGAATGTTCTGTTTCTTAACCTAAATAGTGGGTACATGAATGTTCATTGGATGATTAATCTTTAAATGACATATATTCATGTAATAAATACATTTAAGTGTATGTGATGTATTTCTTGATTTTTTGAAAAAAGGAAAATATTTGAAAGAGGAAGGAAGGAAGGCAGGAAGGAAAGGAGGGAGGGAGGGAGGGAGGGAGGGAGGGAAGAAAGATGGGAGGAAGTAAGCTGGATCTGTTCATAGGAAAGAACATGTCAATATCCAATCCCCATTTTTGGCTGATACTATTCAGCATCCAGGAGGATCATTTCAACAATGAATCTGTGGATCAGTTTTTAAAAATTTTTGAACTGTGCATTTAATCCAAAATCAAACATTCTAAGCTTCTTTCCTCAGAACATCTTCCAGACCAAGACGTATCTCATGGTTTTAGGGGACAGAATTTCTTAGGGAATCTTGACTTTATAGGTGTTCCTGCAGCAAAGGTGGGACAACCACTCACCAGGCCACAATACAAATCAACTCTTTAGTTTTCATCTTAAAATGAACTCTGTTTCCCATCCCCCAAACTAACTCTGTCACCTGCAGTACTCATATCTCAAACAAAAGACACTCTTACTCTCCAGAACATAAGATACCGTTCGCTCAGCACCAGGGTTCTCAATTTTGAATTATTTTCAAAAGCCTTGCTGGAATTTGTTTCCTGAACTGGCCAAGGCTTAGAATGCATGGTGTGGCCACAGCCCCTTCCTAAGACAGTTTCTTAAATACAGATCTCCACACTGTTACCACTTTATGACCTTGTCCTCCACTCTACCCCAACCACAGCTATTAGCCCAGGATTGGGCACCTACCTTATGACAGCTTATCTAGAAGTGAGCCAGTGGCCTGTGCATATTTGTTAAATAGGCAAATAAATGAAAGAATTGGTGGCCATGATGTGACCTGGCATAAGAGCTTTGCCAAGAGGATTGACGCTGTCTAAACGAACCAATCAGATCACTCTCTTGTGGAGCTGAAACTGAGATGCAGAAGTCGGAAGTTGATGACAGGTTGAGAAACTGAGTGAACACAAAAAAAGGGGGCAAGTGCAGAGGTTTTGAGGCCACAAAGAAGCAGAAGCTATGAGTAAAGCAAAATCAATGAACAAGGAAATGATATTCCAAGAAGAGGTTGAGGGGTTGGCCGCCAGCAGGAGGAGTAGGAGGATCAAAGAAAGAAACAAGCCGAGTCCCCCTGATGGCAGGGAACTGAAGCACTTATGATGTTGTGGGCACGATAACCCTGTGACCCAGTCACAAGTTTGCTTAAGGTTCTCAATCACCTTCTAGTTCTCAAATTATGCCCCAGGCTACATAAGGATGAACTGTTCTTGGTTTCTCTTTTCTTTTTTTTTTTTTTTGCGGTACGCGGGCCTCTCACTGTCGTGGCCTCTCCCGTTGCGGAGCACAGGCTCCGGACGCGCAGGCTCAGCGGCCACGGCTCTCGGGCCCAGCCGCTCTGCGGCATGTGGGATTTTCCCGGACCGGGGCACGAACCCGTGTCCCCTGCATCGGCAGGCAGACTCTCAACCACTGCGCCACCAGGGAAGCCCCTGTTCTTGGTTTCTTATAAAATATCTATTGAACTTCTTGCCACATGTAGATGATATCAGAATAAAGTGATATCATCAGAATAAATCTATAGCGGGGAGGGTGTCTCCATCCCTTGCAATCAGAGGAGCCTAACTAGCACAAGATTTGAGAAGGATCATCTGAAGGACATGCTTGTCATTCATTCATTCAAAAAATGTCTTGTACTACAGTACAAGTATCCTAAAGCATCCTCTGTAAGTCTGGAGGACAGATAACAGTTAAAGCACAATGTCATAACTGATACAACAGAGGTTCACCCAAGATGCAAGGGTGGAGGTAGGGTCCCAGAACACTTGTCAATATGAGCTGAGACTTAAAGGGACTTTTAGCCACAAAAACAAGGAGGATGTTGAGGAGAGGCAGAAGGAACAGCATAAACAAAGGCACAGAGATCTGAAATGGCTGGTTGTGTTTAGGGAATTGTGAATACGTGATTTTTTACACTAAGCAGAAAGAGCTAGAATTGAGGGAAAGATTAAGAACCCAGGAAAGAAACTCTGTTTCAGGCTATGATGAAGTAGCTAGTACCAGAATAACTCTCTCACTGAAAACAAATATTAAAGCTAGATAAAACACAAACCATAGCTGTTTGATGACATCAAAGAACAACCAAGGCAACCAGGACCTCGAGAACCAAGTTACCAGAGAGAAGGGAAATGTAGAAAGAATGAAAAGCAGAAAAAAGGGTAAATCTGTAGGTAAATTTCATTGAATAATGACTGTTCAGAACAATAAATGTCATCTATTGTGAGGTTTACAATATATTAGAATAAACAATAGTATGAAAGCCAGGAGGGTGCTAAACAGAATTAAAGTGTTGTAAGGTCCTTGAATTGTCTAGAGAAAGGTAAAAGTACTAATTTAAAGGAGACTTTGTTAAGTTAAGGATGTATGCTGTAATATCTAGGGTAACAAAATAATAATAATAATAATAACAGTAAGTGTGTAACTAACAAGTTATAGAGGAAGGAAAGAGAATAATAAAAAAGTACTGATCAGGGGCTTCCCTGGTGGCACAGTGGTTGAGAGTTCGCCTGCCGATGCAGGGGACACGGGTTCGTGCCCCGGTCCGGGAAGATCCCACATGCCACGGAGCGGCTGGGCCCGTGAGCCATGGCCGCTGAGCCTGCGGGTCCGGAGCCTGTGCTCCGCAACGGGAGAGGCCACAACAGTGAGAGGCCCGCGTACCTCAAAAAAAAAAAAAAATACTGATCAATACAAAAGAAGGCAAGAAAAAGATAAAAAGCAACAAAAAACAGTCTGTGACCCATTTTGAGTTAACTTTTGTGAAGGTGGAAGGTCTTTGTCTAGACTCATTTTTTTTAGCACGTGGACTGTCCAGTTGTTCCAGCACCATTTGCTGAAAGACTGTCTTTTCTCCATCGTATTGCTCTTGCTCTTTTGTCAAAGATCAGTTGACTGCATTGACGTGGGTCTATATCAGCTCTGTCCATTGATCTATTTGTCTGTCCTATCACTGCTACCACATTGTCTTGATTGCTGTAGCTTTATAGTAGGTCTTGAAGCTGGGTAGTGTCAGTCCTCCAACTTCACACTCTTCTTCAAGATTGTATTGGCTATTCTGAGATTTCTTTTTTGACCCGTGTGTTATTTAAAAGTGTGTTGTTTAATCTTCAAGTATTTGGGGATTTTCCAACTATCTTTCTGTTATTGATTTCTAGTTTAATTCCATTGTATGATTTCTATTCTTTTAAATTCGTTAAGGTGTATGGCCCAGAATGTGGTCTATCTTAGTGAATGTTCCATGTGAGCTTGAGAAGAATGTGCCTTGTGCTGTTGTAGGATGAAGAAGTCCATGAGATGTCCATTATATCCAGTTATTTGATGGTGTTGAGTTCAACTGTATCCTTACTGATTTTTCTGCCTGCTTGATCAATCCATTTCCAATAGAGGGGTAGAAGTCTCTAACCATAATAGTGGATTCATCTTCTTTTCCTTGCAGTTCTATCAGTTTTTGCCTCATGTATTTTGACACTCTGTTGTTAGGTGCATACACATTAAGGATTATTATGTCTTCTTAGAGAACTGACTCCTTTATCATTATGTAATACCCCTCTTTATCCCTGATAACCTTCTCTGCTCTGAAGTCTGCTCTATCTGAAATTAATGTAGCTATTCCTACTTTCTTTCTTTTTTTTTTTAGGTTTTATTTTTTTAAGCAACTAGTGCTCAAGCTGTTTCATTTTGGTTTGTTTTTTTAATGAATTTATTTATTATTTATTTATTTATTTTTGGCTGTGTTGGGTCTTTGTTGCTGCACACGGGCTTTCTCTAGTTGTGGCGAGCGGGGGCTACTCTTCCTTGCAGTGCACAGGCTTCTCATTGCGGTGGCTTCTCTTGCTGTGGAGCATGGGCTCTAGGCACAGGGGCTTCAGTTGTTGTGGCTCACGGGCTCTAGAACGCAGGCTCAGTAGTTGTGGCGCACAACAGGCTTAGCTGCTCTGTGGCATGTGGGATCTTCCCAGACCAGGGCTCGAACCCATGTCCCCTGCAATGGCAAGCTGATTCTTAACCACTGTCCACCAGGGAAGTCCCCCTACTTTCTTTCGGTTCTTGTTAGCATGGTACATCTTTCTCCATCCATTTACTTTTAATTTATATGTGTCTGTATTTAAAGTGTGTATCTTGTAGACAACATATAGTTGGCTCTTGTTTTTTTATCTACCCTGACAATCTGTTTTTTAATTGGTGCATTTAGAGCTTTGATGTCCAAAATGATTACTGTTGATATAGTTGGATTAAAATTTATGATATATGTTACTGTTTTCTATTTGTTAGCCTTATTCTTTGTCCCTACTTTTTGTCTTCCACTATTTTTCTGCCTTTTGTGGTTTTGAGCATTTTATGATTCCATTTTCTCTCCTTTCGTGTATATCAACTATACTTTTCATAAAACTTTTTTTTCAGTGGTTGCCCTAGAGTTTGTAATATACATTTACAGCTAATCCAAGACCACTATCAAATAACATTACATCACTTCACAGGTAGTGTGAATACTGTATAGTAACAAAATCATCCTAATTCCTCCCTCTGATCCCTTTATCATTGCTGACATTCATTTCACTTTTTTTATAAGCATGCATAAGAATATATATATAGTCAAGTAATTGTTGCTATTACTATTTTAAACAAACTGTTATCTGATAGATCAACTGAAAATTTAAAAAATAATAGTTTTTATTTTACCTATCCTTATTCCTTCTCCAGTGCTCTTTCTTCCTTTATGTATATCCAAGTTGCTGCTATGTCATTTTCCTTCTCTCTCTGCGCTCCTAGCATACTAATCATAGTTGTTTTTAATTCCCAGCCTGATAATTCCAACATCCCTGCCATATCTGAGTCTAGTTCTGATGCTTGCTCTGTGTCTTCAAACTGTGTTTTTTGTCTTTTAATATAACTTTTGATTTTTTTTTTGGTTGTCAGGCATGATGTACTGGGTAAGAGAAACTGTTGTAAATAGCCTTTAGTAATATGGTGTAAGGTATAGGGGGAGGGAAAGCATTTTATAGTCCTATGATTAGGTCTCAGTCTTTTAGTGAGTCTGTGATTCTGGACTGTGATCTTCACACATGCTTCTCATTCTCCTTTACCCTCTTAGGTGGGACAGAATGGCTAGACAGGGGCTGGAGTTCAGTATTTCCTTTCTCACAATTGGAAGGCTAGAGCCAGCCTTCCCTCAGGTCAGTTAGGCTCTGATAAAACCCCAGCAGGTTACGCTCTGAGCTCTGGTTAAATAGTTTCTTCTGAGGACAGACCTTGTTAAAAAGAACAGAATGTTCTGGTGTATTTCAAAGTGGCTCCTTTTCCCCCTCCCCTGCCAGAAGCACAGGGGGATTTTTCTCATGATTCACTTGAGAACCTGGTAGAACTACAGTAGGTAATACTCCTAAAAAAGGTGGAGGCCTCTCAATGAATGAGTCCCCTCGGAGTTTTTAACTCTCAGAATTGTCTATACTGAGCCTCCAGCAATTCATCAACTACAGTTCAGGTTTCCTACCCCAGCACTGGTTCCTGCAGAAGTTTCAGCTTGTGGTCTTCTGCTACAGTAAGCTGTGATTCTCTGCATTGGTCCTTCCAATTTGGGCGACAGTGCTTTGCCCTGTGACCTCACTTCTCTTACAGATCTAAGAAGAGTTGTTGACTTTTCAGTTTTTTTCAGCTTTTTATTTGTTGTTAGGACAGAGTAGTGACTTCTAAGCCCAGAAACTGGAAGTCGTTATTTTTTATTATGGACTTCTAGCCTAATTTGCAGAGATTTCAATCCTGTAAAATATGCTGAGATTTCCTTTATGGCCCAACTTAAAACAAGAATTAAAAGAATCAAATTGTTTCCAAGTAACTTAACTGTATCCCAGAACAAAGTTCAAACACAAATGAATAGAAAATAAGACAGTATCCAACAAAATAAAATTCACAATGTTTGGCACCCCATCAAAGATTAGCTGACTTACAAAGAATCAGAAAAATACCACCTGTAAGGAGGAGAAAAATCAATCAATTGAACCAACCTACAACTGAGACAGATGTTAGGATTAGCAGACAAGGACATCAAAACAGGTATTATACCTATAACTCCATATGTTCAGAAATAGAGTAGACACATGGAAGATAATTTTTAAAAGAACTAAATCAATCATCTAGAGATGAAAGTACAATGTGTGAGATGAATAATACACTGAAAGGAATTAGTGACAGATTAGACTGCAGAAGAAAAGATTAGTGAACTTGAAGACACAGACTGTGGTAAGTTTAAGATGTATACTATAAACCCTACACAGCCACTAAAAAAACAAAGAATTATAGCTAAAAAACCAATGAAGCAAATAAAGTGGAATAAAAAAAGTACTCAATCCAAAAGATGGCAGAAAAGGAGGAAAAGGGAACAAAGAACGGAGAGGACAAATAGAAAACAACAGCAAGCAAGGTGATAACCAACCTAACCATATTAAAAATCACATTAAATGTAACTGAATTAATTAAATGAGAGAGATTTTCAGTTTGGATTACAAAAGAAAAAGACCCAACTATGTGCCCCCTAAAATAAATACACTTTAAATATAAAGACGTGAATAGGTAAAAGTAAGAGTATAGAAAAAGACATACCATGCTGGTACTAAAAGAAAGCCAGAGTGGCTATAATAATATCAGAGTAGATTTCAGAGAAAAAACATAACCAAGAATAAAGAAGGTAATTTATAATGATAAAAGGGTCAAGTCATCAAAAGAACATAACAATCCTAAGTGTTTATGCACCTAAAAACAGAGCTCCGAGATTCACAATGCAAAAACTGATAGAACTGTAAGGAGTAATCCACAATTATACTCAGATTTCAATATCCTTTTGCCAATAACTTACAGAACAAGTTAACAGAAATTCATAAGGATATAGAAGATATGAAGAGCACAATCAACAAACTAGACCTAATTGACATTTATAGAACACTCCACTCAACAAAAAGCATACACTTTTCAGTGGAACACGCAGGTTTGCAGCTGAGAAGAACCATCTAGGTAGGAAACAGACTTGAGAGTCATTATTAGCTTTCAATTTGTAATTAAAGTCTTGGGAGCAGAGGCAAAGAGAGTGTGGAGGGTGAGAAGAGAGGAGGGCCTGTGACCACAGAATGAGTAAAGGAAGAGGAACCAGCAGAATAGCCCTAGGAGCAGCCAAGAAGTAGGAGAAACAGGAGAGTGGATGTTATCAAGACCACATGAAGAGTGTTTCACTCTTCATTCCATTTCAGGGAATGGTCCATAGAGTCAAGTCTACATTTTATTCATTCAACAACTCTGAGCACCTGCTACATAGCAGGCACTCTGCTGGGGTCAAAATGGGAAGACAGAAAGCAGACTCAGACCCTACTCTCCTGGAGTTTACAGTCTAGAGGAAAAGACAATCAAATAAATCTCTCCAATAAATTTGTAATTACAAAGATGGTTTTTTGAGAGCATACATCAGAGGAATGCTATCTTCCCTGTGGAAGAAACATTTGAGCTAGGTCAAGATGGAAGATAAAATACCAAAAGCACACTTATCCAAAGAAGATATACAAATGGCTAATAAGCATGTGAAAGTAAGTTCAAAATCACTTGCATTAAGGAAATGCAAACCAAAACCATAATGAGATACCACTTCACACCCAAAAGGATGGTTATGATAATAATTTTTTAAATGGAAAATAACAAGTGTTGGTGAGTGTATTAGTTTCCTAAAGCTGCCATACCAAAGTACCATAAATAGAGTGGTTTAAGTAACAGAAGTTTACTGTCCCAGTTTTTGAGGTGTTAACAGATAAACTGAGGCACATATAAAATGGGTGAAGGAACACGTGCAAAAGTTTTGTATCGGGAAAAGAGCACGGCTCATTGGAGAAATGAAAGATCAGTGTGTGTGACTGGGACGACACTGGAGAGGACTGGGTCTGACCATGCAGGTTGGAGATTTGGGTCTTATCCTAAAAGCAAAGGGGAGCCACTGAAAGATTTTAAGTAGAGGTGGATAGGACTTACATTTGAAAAGAGCACTGGTAGCAAAGGAGAGTCAATTAAGAGTAAGACTGAAAAGTTAGATCTAGCAACAAAGAAGTTAGTGACCTTGGACAAAATCAATCCAGGTGAAGAGACAGGATGACTAATTTGGGGAATTGGAAGGGAAGTGGAGTCGGCAAAATTATACTACACTTGGTAAAGCCTCTCCCTATTCCAGTCTCCAGGGAAACAGACCAAAAATATACTTGGCTTGAGAAACAACAAAAGACATGTTTGCATGCATATTCACTCACAGCCGGTTCACCAGCTGATGCTGTTTCTGTTCAAGAATTCCGAACTTACCCTGACACAGAGGGAGGACCCATGGCTGCAGTTCTTCTGATGGTTCTCTCTCACCAGATCCTGGCCTTCTTTCATCGCTGGCAGGGGTGGATGAGGGCTGCCACCATTGGAGATTTGGAGACACTTCAGAAACACAACTTTTTCCCTTTTATCTTTACTGGGCCTCTCAGTAAAGATAACTCCTCTGAATTCTGCACAACCCAGAACCCAAAAGCAGGCCAAGCAGACACACTCAAGCCCTACTCACGGGAAGACCCTACTTAAAAATGCCCCAAGCTGCCCTAGCTACTTCAGTGCTCCCAGATAGGAAAGTCCCAGTGGAAAGAGGCAGCTGTCTTAACAGATGTGGGTTAAAATATCTTAGTTTTGCTAATTTTATAAAAACATTATCTTGTAAACACGTTGCTAAGATCCCTTCCATGGCCATAGACTGGGCCTGGGTAAGTGGGCGTCCAGAAAGTGAAGGTTGGTTAGTGTGAGAGCAAACCACCTCTGCTGTCACAAAGGCTCCTTAAAAGGCTGAGCCAAAGGGTGGGAACTTTATCCACATTTGGAGGGACGTGCAGCGGCCCGGGCTGAGCTCTGGGGAGACAAGAAGGGGCTTCGTCACAGTGGCTCACGGAGCGTGGCCGGCCCCGGGTAGCTGCCCAATGAACGAAGCTGTGGCCACTCCCGGCCTAATCCCACGCCGAGGTCTCCGCTGACCTAACGTCCCGCTCCTGCGGCGCTCGACCGATTCCCAGAAGGGACAGCGACCTCCAACCCACCCTCCCCTCCCGCAGGTTTCAAAAGGAGCGCACTCCCTCGAGCCCGCCTCCTCACTTCCGGCCTGGAAACCTGTTAGTCCCGCCAGGTCTCGCGATATTGCTTCTTCTCGCCGGCCGAGCCGACTCGGATATCCGACCTCGTAGGTCTGCAGGCGGTGACCCTTTTTGGATGTCCTTTGGGGTGCAGGCTCTTCGCCCGGCCCGTTTTCTACCAGCACGAACGGGTCTATAAAGGCCCACCGGCTCATTTAAGTCCACCGGGCCCTAATGGTTCAGATAACGGGCGTCAGGGATTCGCCTTCCACCCCGTGCCCATGCCTGACTGTGGCTCTGGTCGAGTTTTGCAAAAATATTAATGACTGCCTGTTCTAGGCGTTCACTAGAATGTGATTTTTACCCTCATTATACAGATGGGGAAACTGAGGCTTAAAACTGAAGGAACCGGCCGAGGGTCACAGAAAAGGATGCGACCAAAATTTGAACCCAGTCTGACTCCAGCTCTAAAGCCTCGTGGCAGAACGATTTGTGAACAGATCATTCCTCCCCCTAGATTCCTAGAGGAGAGCGTAGCTCAGTGAAAAGTGTCCCAGCTTTGGGTTCACACAGACTCAGGTTCATACGAAAATCTAGACACTTCCTTGCTATGTGACCTTGAGCAACTTGGTTAACCTTTCTGAGGCTCTTTCACTGATAGATGCGGGTAATGATACGTCATGGGATTATTGTGAGTGGTCTGTATGTTCAGGGCCTACTCCAAAGTAAGCACTCAATAGGTGGAAGCTACTGCTATTAATAATTCTTTTTATCCCCTTACATGTTGTACAGTGTTCAATGCTTAGGAGATAATAAACCATAAGTGAAAGAGTGAATGAGTGGAGGGAGAAATGAAATAAGTCTGGCCAGGTACCAGGTGGTCCTTGCCTCCAGCTCACTAATCTCTTACCCCCTTAGCTGATGTGGCTGCACTTCAAAGGGCTTGAAGTGGGAAATGACTGCTTATCTTCCACACAGGTGTGCGTGTGTTTTAACTTGTTATTGAAGTAAGATACAGAAAAGCACACAAATCTTAAGTGCACTCAAGTTTTCTTTTTGGTTTTTTGTTTTTTGCGGTACACGGGCCTCTCACTGTTGTGGCCTCTCCCATTGCAGAGCACAGGCTCCAGACGCGCAGGTTCAGTGGCCATGGCTCACGGGCCCAGCCGCTCCGCAGCATATGGGATCTTCCCGGACCGGGGCACGAACCCGGGTCCCCTGCGTCGGCAGGCAGACTCTCAACCACTGCGCCACCAGGGAAGCCCGCACTCAAGTTTTTATAAAATGAGCATGCTGGTGTAACCAGCCCCTTGACGAAGAAGCAAAACATTACCAGCTCTCAGAATCCCCCTCATGTTTCCTTCTAGTCACTACTTCCCCTGCAGGGGTAACCACTATTCTGCCTTCCAGCAGAAATTAGTTTTCCCTGTTTTTGCACAGGATGCAACTGAAATCATATAGTGGACCCCTGTGCCCATGACCTCCTGGCATGCCTCTCCCTCTCTGAGGTAGAAAATGATATTCTGCTGCTGCTTCTTCTCAAAAGGGTTCCAGTGGTAGAGATATGTGTACCCCTGGTAGTCCCTGTCTTTGCCATTATACCCCAGATCTTTCCTTCACAAGGAAGACCCTGGGAGAGTGGGAGATGGGGATACACTGAGCCACGAGATGGTTGTATCCAGCCTCACACCATTCCAAATAACAGTCTTCCCTCTTCTCTGTTCGATGCACCCTTTCCCCCCCTCCACTGAAACCCCTTTCTCACTCAGGGTGATGCACTCTTGGAGATTCTGCTGTTCTTCCCTGTGGTATGGGGTCCACCACAGTCCCTGACCCACTAGACATGTCTGTTCATCCCCAAACCCAAATTGTGGGCATGGTTTCGTTCTCTTCCAAATGTCATATAGGTTAAGGGACCTGGCTTAAGGGTTCTGGGTGTTCTGTCTCAAGGGGGCAGTGTTGCCTAATACCATGAGACAGCCCAGTCCCTAGCCCAGGCAAGAAACCCCATTACACAGATATTATCATCAAACCCGTGTTACAAATGAGGAGGGTAAGGCTTAAAGAAGTTTAAAGGATTTGTCCAAAACTGTATAGTTTGCAAGTGACAAGAATTAGACTTTGGGAATGCCATGTGATGCAGGTCTAGAAGGCTGGGTATCTCCTGAAGACCTCTATTCAATGAGACTGAAATGGACAAGTTGCATAGATATTTTACATATTTTCTACCTAGTACTCAGAAGAATTCCAGGAGACATGTGTTTTTATTTCCATATGGCAGATGCAGAAATTGAGATCCAGAGAAATTATTTTGTCCAAGGTCACAGGGATAGTGAGACTAAATTAAGATTCAACCCCTCTCAACCCCCTGAACCACACTAAGCAGAAGGTTTTTGACAAATGCAGATATGAGTGGTACATGGGATAGGAGAGTGGGGGAACATTCCAGAGAGAGCAAAGCATGTACCACAAAGGGCTGTTTTGATTCTCTATTATTGTGGAACAAACCACCCCCAATTTTAGTGGCTTAAAATAACAATTTATTATTAGCTTCACAGTCCTATGGGACACTCAGCTGGGCAGTTCTCGCTTGGGGTCTCTTATGCAACTGCAGTCAGGTGGAGGTTGGGGCTTTTTAAAATCACGTGTCTGGTATCTCATCTGAATTAGCTGAAACAGATGGGGACTAACCAGGAATTTCTCTCGCCACACAGCCTTTGCATGTGTTTGCTTAGATTTCCTCATAGCATGGTTGTCTCAGAGTAAATGGACCTCATACATGGTGACTGGCTTCCCCTAGAGTAAATATTCCAAGAGGCTGAGGCAGAAGCTGCAAGGCTTCTTTTTTTTTTTTTTTTTTGGCTGCGTTGGGTCTTCGTTGCTGCACGCAGACTTTCTCTAGTTGTGGCGAGCGGGGGCTATTCTTCGTTGCAGTGCACGGGCTTCTCATTGCGGTGGCTTCTCTTGTTGCAGAGCATGGGCTCTAGAGTGCACGGGCTTCAGTAGTTGCAGCACGCGGTCTCAGTAGTTGTGGCTCGCGGGCTGTAGAGCACAGGCTCAGTAGTTGTGGTGCACGGGCTTAGTTGCTCCGTGGCATGTGGGGTCTTCCCGGACCAGGGCTCGAACCCGTGTCCCTTGCACTGGCAGGAGGATTCTTAACCACTGCACCACCAGGGAAACCTCTGCAAGACTTCTTATGCCCTGTCTTTGGGAGTCATGCAGTGTCACTTCCACAGCATGCTATCCATGAAGATGAATCACAGGCCATCCCAGATTCAAGGGCAGGAGACAATACTTAGGTGTGACTATCAGGAAGAGTGGTTCAATAGGAACCACCTTTGGAGATCAGTTGCTACGAGGGGCTGAGGCAGGAAGGATCAGCTCAGGGGACTGCATATAATCCTGCTTCAGTGGAACATGTTGTGCAACGGAGAAAAAACTAGAGGTGATGCTTTGTGGCAGATGGTGGAGAGCTTCAATGACATGCTCAGAAACCCGTATATGGGTACACACTGGGTTCTTAGGCTGCCCAGCATCTGAGCCTCCTTCCTGTGTTGGAGTATCGTCCTTAGTGGATGTCTTAATGAGACATCCCTTGACCCCTGGCAGGAATGTCACAGAACTATGACCTCAACAGTGTGCCAAATTGATGATCCCACTCAGGACTCTGAATCTTCGGCAAGTGACCCCAGGAAGCAGATGACTGTTTATGATTCGAGGCAGCACCAGTCAGGTCTCAGGGTGGTGGTGGCCTTGTGAGAGACAGCCCAGAGCCCAGAGGAAGCAGCCCCCTAATCAGGCTGCTCCTGAGCAAGAGCTGAATAAGGTTCTGGCGGCCTAGCTTCTCTTGATTCCTGCCCAGTTCCTGAGCCTGATTCTTGAGGCTTCCTGTCAATTCTGTGAGCTGCCTGATATCATTCCAGTACATTCCTCTTCTACCTAAGTGAACCAGAGTCCATTTCTACTGTTTGCAATTAAGAGCCCTATTTGGTACAAAGACCCATTGAAAGCTTCAGCCAGAGGACATGACATGATCAGAGCACTTTAGGGGAGAGAAAAATGGAAAAATCTGACAGAGGTGGACTGAGGAGGCCAGTTGGGAGGCCGTTGTGACATTTGAGTGTGTGATGAGCTATGATATTGACAGCGCCGATGAAGTGAGTGAATGGGCAGGTTTTGGCCACTCATGGAATATGGAAAAGAAAGGAGAGGGAAAAGTCCAAGTTGACAGGAGTTTTGAGCCTTAGTAACTAGGAAAATGATGATGTTACAAAGAGAAGAAGCAAGCCAGGGAGAACTAGTTTGAGGGGGAAATCATTCATTCATTCATTTAACAAACACAGAGTGCCTCCTCTACGTCAGGCACTGTTCTAGGCGTTAAGAAGACATCAGTGAACAAAACAAAATTTCATTCCTTATATTAACAAATACGTACATGAGATCATGAAACTGCCTTGATAAAGCTTTAGTTTGTGGTGCCACAGACACATGGCAAAACATGTTTAGCTGGCAGCCGGAACTTCAGAAAAGATCCTACAAAGGAAGACTGGGCCTAAAGACAGATTGGTAGTCATTCTCAAAGACATTTCATTCATTCATTCACTTACATCTATTGAGTACCTACTATGTACTCAGTACCATTCTTGCCATAGAAAGCGAGTGGAGGGGGGAGAGAGAGAGAGTCTCAGCTCTCACAGAATTTCCATTATAGAGCATAGAGGCAGACAGTAAACAAATACACAAATACATCAAATATGTGATGTATACTCTGAAGAAAAATAAAGGAAGGTAAAGGTAAGAGAAGTTCTGCTCTTTTAGATAGGATGCTCTGTAAAGGCCCCTCATGGTTTTTGTTTTTCTTTTTTTGCGGTACACGGGCCTCTCACTGTTGTGGCCTCTCCCGTTGCAGAGAACAGGCTCCGGACGCGCAGGCTCAGCGGCCATGGCTCATGGGCCCAGCCGCTCCGCGGCATGTGGGATCTTCCTGGACCGGGGCACGAACCCGTGTCCCCTGCATTGGCAGGCGGACTCTCAAGCACTGCGCCACCAGGGAAGCCCAAGGCCCTTCTTGGAAAGAGATGTTTGAGTCAAGTCCTGAATGCAGGGGGCAACATCCATGTAGTTTTCTAGAGGAAACATATTTCAGGCAGAGAGAATAATGAGTGCAAAGATACTGAGGTTGGACAATTTGTTTTGTTCAAAGAACTTCTAGGAGGTCAGTGTGGCTAAAGCAAAATGGATGAGGGCAGAGTAGAAGGAGGGCAGAAGTAGAGGTGCAGGTGGTAGGGAGCAGATCTTGTAAGGCCCTGTCGTTATAAGTACTTTGGCTCTTGTTCTGAGTGAAATAGGAAGAGTTTGGACAATTTTGAGCAGAGGAGGTGCACTCCATGATTAATACTTCAAAAGGATCACTCTGGTTGCTGTGTATAGAGTATACTGGTAGTTTGTAAGGGCAGAAGCAGGGAGATCAACTAAGAGATAATTGCAGTCATTCAAGGCAAGAGACCATGGTCTCTTGCACCATGATGGCAATGACGGAGGAGATGACATGTGACCAAACTCTAGATATAAACTGAAGGAGAACCAGCAAGATCTGCTGATGGGTTGGATGTGAGGCGTCAGAGAAATAAAGGAGTCCAGTGCCTCCAGAATTTTCAACAGGAAGATCCTTTGGCATTTACCGAATAGGAAAGATTGAGAATTATTTCTAAGCCTCAAGAGAGTAAAATTGTTTCCAGCCTTCCTGCCTACCCGCCTTTCTGAACTAGTTTTTCTGGCTGAAAAGCCATGATGTGGGGCTAACAAAGGGAAGCATCCATGTGGGGGCAGAGTGGACATTAGGCTTTCATAGGTTATCAAGGCCAAGATGCGAGAAGAGGATGTCTGCAAGGGGAGTGGAGGGGGCAGCAGCAGCAGTCAGGAACATGTTACTTACAAAGGGATTACTCCAACAAGAAGGGAGAAGGAAGTTACACAAATAAAAAGGGAGAAAATTAGAATAAATCCTAGAGTGTTGGATGGGAATTGAAGGCATTGTGTGAACACATGGTTTTCTACATACTTTGATAAATGATAGATAGATAGATAATGTGTGTTTAATCATACACAAATTTCCTAGCACTCTCCATAAAAGGCCCGGAAGCAGTGATATCCCAAGAACAATGAGCACACCTGGCACCCAGATCTTGATTTCTAAATACCATTCTCTAGTAAAAGAAACAAAGTCCCTTGGAGAAATGGCTGATTACAGGACTTGAGCAGAGAAAGTACAAGATGAGCCCTGAACATCTTGTTGTGCCAGGAAGTAAGGAAGCACTCAAAGAACTGTGGTGACAGAAGCCAGCCTGGCAGCTGGCCGAGTCTGGGAAATTCTAAGCATCAGAATAAATAATGAAGCAATGAGTGAAACACTCACATCTGTAATATTGCTGCATAAAGCCGTATAGCCTGAATCTAATCATGAGGAAACAACAGATAAACCCAAGTTGAGGGACATTCTACAGTGTAATAGGTGTGTAGCCTTCTAAATCATCCTGGTCATAAAAGTAAAGGAAATCTTAGGAACTGTCTCAGACTGAAGGAGACTGGAAAGACATGACAACTAAATGCAATGAATAATTCTGGACTGGATCTTTTCATCATTAGGCCAATTGATGAAAGTTCAGTAAGGTCTGGGAGTTAGACAGTATTAATGTATCAATGTTAATTTCCTGATTGTGAGCATTGTATTAGGTTATGTAGGAGAATATACACTAAAGTATATACATTAAAGTATTAGGGGTGATGAGGCATTGTGTAGGCAATTTATTCTCAAGTTCAGGGAAGGGGAAAGTTCTTTGTACTATTGTTGTAACTTTTCTGTTACACCAAATAAAAAGAAAAAAGAGAAGAAAAGAGTGAATGGAATCCCTGAGGCAGTGGAGAATGAGAGAACTAGGCAGGGCAACATCAAACACGTGGACTAAAGGATTGAATATGTCTAAGGGGAGGACATTTAATGAAGTGTAGTGCTGCAAAGAGACCAAAGAGGATCAAGACTGAGAAAAAGGTATTAAAATTATTTTCTATATTGTTAATCATGACAGCATCTTTATACACACGCAGTACAATAAATCAGCGGTTCCATTCGCAACAATACTGGATATGCATGTGGATTTGAGGACCCTCTAACAACTTCTCAGTTCCCTAGGCCCTGAAGTTCAGAGGTTGGAAGCCTGCTTTCCCTACAAAGTTTTATGATTTTAAAAAGAAAATCCCAATGACATAACCATATTAGCTCTTGTCAGGAGGTCTCCCTAATTCCTACTTTTAAAGGGTTCTTTTTAAAATTTAATGTATTCTAATGATGTAATTCGATTCTCACATTTTGGGCAAAAATATTCTGGATATGGAATTTTTATTGTGCCGAAGTATTACATGTTCATTATAGATAAACGAAAAATGTAGATAAAATAGAGACAAATTTTAAATCACCTATAATTCCATCATCCAAAAAATGATTTCTGTTAGCGTTTTACTGCTTACTTTAGACTTTAAAAATGCAAATGACATCTATAATTTTTGTTGCGATAAAGGAGGGATCCTTCCCTGTGCTATTTTGTACCTTGCACACACACGCCCCCCCCCATAAAGAGCAAACACTCAGTCTCAGTCCCTAAATATACTTCAAACCACCTCATTTTTAAGGGCACTGCGAGGAATCCCATTGAACAGATGGGCGGCGATTTATGTAATCATGTTCCTATTTGCGGACTTTCACATTGGGCTCCAAGAGATCGCACCTCAGTACTTGCCCTCGAAGCCTGGACGACTAGAGAGGATGGGAGGTTGGGGGACAGTTAGGTCGCCGGACAAGGTTTTGAGCACGCAAAGACCGAGGAAAGAGAGTCAGAGAGGCCGCGGCCGGCAAAGAGCAAAGGGCCCAAAAAGTCGGATTTGGGAGCGACGTGAGGCAGAGGGTGGGGTGTAACCAACGGCAAGGGGCGCCAAATGGGTGGAACCCCAATTCCTTGGAACTGGGGCGATACCCCAGGCCGGCGGCGGCAGCTGGAGATCCAGGCCGGCAAGCTGGTGCGCCGCGGCTCCGCACCAACAGAGGGCGCTGGGTCCACAGCAGTTCGAAGTGGGCGGGTCCCAGCTGCCGGCCAGATGTGGGAAGCTGGACCACGGGAGACTTGAGCTCTACCCTAGCCACTGCAGACCGGTGGGCGAGGGGAGAGGGAGGAAGGGATGGCAGGGGGCAAAGGTGGTGGCAGAATACCCGACGTCGCTGCCCCGCAGGCTCCCGGACTGCCTTGCATTGTGGGGTAGAAGTGCGGGAGCCTCTTGCCCAGCGGGGGCGCCGTTTTCCGATTCCCAGAAAAGTGCGATACCGGCTGTCAGCCGCGCTGGGGCTAGCTCAGCACAACAGAGCCGGGTCCACCGGGCGGGACATTGGGCCAGGAGAGACCCACGCGATCGTCTGCGGCGGGAAAGAGACCTGGCCTTGAGGGCTTTGAACTCTTGCGTTCACACACACACACACACACACCACACACATCCTCCCTGCGCTCTTTCTGCCCTGGGTACAGTGTGCATTCGAGGAGGGAGGAACTAAGGCAGCGCAGGACTGAGCACCGAGTAGACCCTCCTCCCCGTATTGTCTGGAGCGGAGACTTTGGGCTAGAGGGCCGCAGCCCGATGCGCCAGTGAAGGACCCCTGGCCGGGGACTACCCCAGGGACCCCGCCGCCTGGACCTGCTGAGGGCCCCACCCCGGCCGCTTCCTGGACTCCGGAGTAACCAGCCGCTGCGCGCTTGCTGTAATTGGCGGTGCAGCCCTGCCGGGCCGAGGACCCGCGGGCGGCGCAGGGGAGGGCGAGGGGCTTAATTGCAGGGCTTCGGGTCGCAGTCTGGGATGCAGCTCCGCTTGCGGGGGGAGGGGATGGACACTTAGCTCGGCGAACCAGACCTCGGAGGAAGCCAAAAGACCTTGGGGGTCGGTAGTTCGGATCCCTTCCCCAGAAACGGGGTTTAGGGGCTTGAACCCCAGCGAGAGTGAGGGGGGAGGACCGGGACATCTCCGGAGATCTGGGGGTGGCGGGGGCAGATTCCAAACTCCCCATCCCAACCCCAGAAGCCCTGGAGCGTCTTGTCCGAGACTCCTCCCTCGTTCTGACCCTCTCGCCTCCCCTTTCTACCGCCCCCATCACCCCCCTTCTCGTATCCCCGGGGCGCTCCCACCCTGGGGAAGAATGTGCCCTCCTAGCGCACCCTTGCCATGGTAACGGCACACCCCCACCCCCGCGCACCGCAGCGGCCCGGCCTGGCCCGGAGGGCTGCGAGAAAAGGGGGGTGGGGTGGGCGCCTCCCAACCCTGCGGACACACCTCAACTGCCCTGGTTGCCACAGCAACCGGAGGCGTTTGGAAGTGCGCAGCCGCGAAGTGGCAAAGGGCTCTCCACGATCCCGCACCCCTCTAATCCACCAGCAGAGGACCGTGGCTCCTGGGAAGGACTGCCACCCCCCAACTTCAAGGACAAAGTCCAGAGAGGGATCACGGGGCGTCTCAGTTTCCACGCAGGGCAAGCCTAGGGAACAAAGGCAGCCGGAGGGCCCCAAAGAGCCTGGAACTTGAAAAGGGATCCCCTGCGCCAGCCCGTCCCCCTCCCCCCGCAGAGCCCGAAGGGGGCGCTGGCAGCAGGAAGCCAGGGAAGGGCCCGGAGGCGCGCAGGCCCCACAGCAGAGCGGTGATTACAGGGACCTGTCCCTCCCGCCCCGGCTCCCACTCTCATTAAGTCATTTTTTCCCCTGTTGGAAAGTCCCCGTGCCTTGAGCGCAGGAGTTGGGGCGACCGCAGGCAGCTGCCGGCAACCACATGAGAAGGGGGGGTGGGAGGGGTGGAGGGAGCCCGCGACTAGGGCCTGGCCAAGCTCCAACGTGGAAGGCCCCCTGCCGGGGGCTAGCTGGGGGCGCATTAATTCGGAGGAAGGCGAGGGAGGGCCGGGATGCCCCTGACCTCGTTTCTTACCCACCTGGCCCTCCTACAGCTGCCGAGGCCTCTCCCTTTGCCTCTCCCTTCCTCTTTTTTCTGACCCTGGGACCTTGGGCGACAGAAAAGCAGGATGCCTGGGTTCTGATCCCCACCCCAGTCTGGCTGCCTCTCCCTGACCTTTAACCCACCACTGCCTGCTGATCTATCCACCACCTCATTCTCTCTTACTTCCCTCCCTTCTTCCCTTTGGGACCATCCAGGCTCCATGCTATTTTTTCCTCCTGCAAGGAGTTGGCCCAATGTCCATCAAGGTGAAAGGTGTTGGGGGTGGGGATGGCTTCCTCCCTCTCTGAGTGAAGTCTGGTCCACCCTCTATTCTTATTTCCAAATCTGAACCTTGGTCCTCTCCTAGCTCTTGGCAAGTTCTTCCTCCTGTTTACTTCCACCGTCCCCCTTTATTTCAGCCCATTTCCCCTATTTCCAACCAGCACATTGATTTCTGCCTCACTCGTAGCCAGAGTGCATAAACCCAGGGCCTCTTGGGCCCCATTTTCCCACCCCTTATCACCTCCATATCTCCCTTTAGGGTCAACCAAATCCCATACACCCCTTTTCAAATGTGGGGTTCAGCTTTGGTCCAGACTCTAGTCAGCTTCAGGCCCAGAGAAAGGATGGGGGTGGGCAACACCCTATTTGTTCCTTCTCCAACTTTTCCTCTCTCCCTTTACAGGTAAAGCTAGCATGTATCAGATCACCATGATTGGACTTGACTGGGATATGTCCCCCACAGCCTGGTGTCCAGTCCCCTGTCCCACCCCATGGCCCACCCCTCCCTCTAGAGGCAGCTGCTCTGCAGTGTTACAGCTCCTACCTCCTTATCCCAGCCCTCATCCGGTGTCTCTCATCTTCAGTCTCTCCTCCCCCAACTCTGTCCTCTTAAAGCCTGGAAGGCAGAGGAGGCTGAAGCCACAGCTAACGCTGTAGTGGACACTGCTGGGGGCTGGGCAGGGGGTGGGAGTACCCCCCCCAGGCCTTCATTGCCCCTCCCTTCCCTCCTACCCTGAATGGGAGGGAGGGAGGAGGCAGCGAACCCAGCCCCCAAAGCTTTCTCCTGGGTGAACAAGAGGAAAGGAATGAAGCAGGTGTGTCTGGCTGCTCCTGCCCACCCCTCCTCCTGGGGGACTCTCACCCGCCTGCCTGTGGTACTGTCTTTAGGGGGATGGGGAGAGAAACCCTGTCCTCTACAGAGGCAGCAGAACTGAGCATGTGAAATGTCCTGCTGCCTTAGTCATGTCTGAGAGCTGCTGGGATGCAGGAGTTGGAGGGAAGGGAGCTGAGGGCAAGCGCGTGAGGGCAAGTCTCCCAGGTGGTGGGCCTGCAGGCGTGCATCACCATGAGAGCCTCCTTTCCTTCTCAGCCCTACCCAGGGGTAGGGAGACGTGGGTCAGGGCCAGGGAAGTATGGAGATGCAGGTAGGTTGGCAACTGGGAAAAGGAATAAGACTTCATCCTTGGTTGGTTCATCGAGAAGGGTGCCACTCTGGGGTGAACTGAGGCAGGCACAGGACTCTCTACTGTGAGCAGCAGGAGGCCTGGATGAAGTTGGTGAAGTGTTCTTTCCCCGAGAACTTGACCCCACCTCCCTCTCCACTGCCTCCTCCTTGAGGGTCTGTTCCAGAAAAACATCAGATCTGAGAGCCAAGGAGAGCGCAATGCTGGACCCAGGCCGCCAGCTTAGCAGTGTTCTTATGGGGGTGTGGAGGGGGGCTGGCCAACCTGCCAAGGGACATCCTGAGCTGGGGATCTGGGGGCACAAGAGACCCAGGAAGGATATCCCCCCACCCCCAGCCTTACTTACATACCCTGCCTCCCCTGCCTGGACTCGGAGAGACCAGAATCCAGACAGCGAGTCTCCTGGCCCTCCCCTGCCACCCTTCTCCAGGCCGCACCTCCTAGCCCCACCTGCTCCCTGGGGCGCTGGGCTGGCTGGGTTGAGCTGGGTCTTGCCCAGGATTACTCCTCTCAGAGTACCTCCTGTCTCTGCCGACGGGTGCTACTGGCCGACACTCGTCCTGGCTTGTGGCAGAGGGCTCAGGCACAAGGTGGACAGCTAGAGCTCTGGCATCCAGGGCTCCTGATCCAGCTCCTTGCCAACTTCCCCACTGCCTCCATCTAGCCCAGGCCTCATCTCTGGTTTGGAAGATGGCTGTAGTCTCCTAACTGGCCGCCTGCTGTCAACTTGTCCCCTGCCTTTCAGTTCCCCAGACAGCAAGCAGTGTGGGAATCAGACCATGACATTTGCCTGCCTAAGACCCTCTGAAGGTTCCCATTCCTCTTACATAAAATCCCTCACCTTGGCCTGGAAGGATGCATAATGTGACCATTCCCCATCCCCCACCCCCCTCCAGCAGCTCCTCTGCTGTTAATCTGTCCCTTGATTTCTTCACTCCAATCACACTGGCCTCTTTGCTGCTCCTCCTGAGATCTTTCTGTCCTCAGAGCTTTTGCATTCACATGGCCTCTGCCTGAAAAGCCCTTACCCTCAATTTGTGCATGGCTCTCCTCCTCATGCAGTCTCAGCATGAGATCTTCCCCAACCAGTAGCTTTATCTAGAGGGGCCCCACTCCCCACAAATCACTCTACATCCAGCACTTTGCTTTATTTTCTTCACAGCACGTAGCATTGTCTGAAATGACCTTGTTTGTGTGTTTTCTTGTTTACTGTTCATCTTCCCCAGCCTGAATGTAAACTCCAAGAGAGCAGGTCTTATATCTCGCATTCACATCTGTATCCCCAGCACCTCTCGTCCCCCACAGAGTGCCAGGCCACAAAGAGTGCAAAAATAAATATTTGTTAAATGATGAGGGACAGAGGCCAGTGGGGGAGGGTGTCTGAGGCCTCCGCAGAATCACTTCAGCTCAGTGATGTCCATTTCTTCTTTTTAATCCTCCTCCCCCTCCCCATCAGCTTCCATTCATTCCCTCCCGCTCCAGGGGTAGGAGTGAAGAGATGAAAGGAGGCAGGCCCAGAGGACGCCTGGCTGACACTGCCCTAGAGTGTGGGGCAACCGCCAGCCCAACGGAACTGTCTGAGCTTGGGTCAGAGACCCGGGAGGCAAACCGGTCCTGGAGGCCACAGAAGTGAGCAGGGGGTCTGAGCGGTCCTGAACTGTCCCGTGATTGCAGTCTTGACGACCTCAGAGCTGGGAGGTTCCTGTAAGATTTTGTGGTCCATCCTCCACTCCCAGGAGCCAAGGCGACGCTGCTCGGCCAACATCGCAAGCCGCAGAGGACCAGGCACAGGGAGGCGAGCCGTCCGCTCACTTGCACACGCTGACCCACTCGGTGATGCGGCATTCCTCGCAGACCACGAAGCAGCACCAGTGGAAGCGGCAGTGGCAGCGCTCGCTGCGCGTTTGGCGTAGGATGTTGTGGCCGCGGCCGCAGCACATGCCGCCGCAGCCGTCCGGGCCCGCGCTGCTCTTGTTGCACAGGCGGCCCACGGTGCCCGCCGAGTCCAGGCGCGGCTCGCGCTCGCAGAAGTCGGGCGACTTCTCGAAGTAGACCAGGTCGGCGGTGCCGGCGCGGCGCCGAGGCCCCGGAATGTCCGGGGCTGGCGAGGGTGGCCCCGCGGGGCCCGGCTCCAGCTGGCCGCCGTTGCGGTTGTGCGGCCGGATGAGCGTGGCGCGGTGGAAGCGGCTACGTAGCAGTGCCCCTACAGCGCGGAACTCCGGCGTCACCTGCCAGCACGTCTTGAGCTGGCAGCTGCCTGACGTGCCGTGGCACTTGCACTTCCGCCGCATATTCTCCATCACCGCCTGCAGAGGGAGGCACGGGGAGGGGTGACGCCCGCGGCCAGCCCCACTGGCCTCCTCCCGTCGCAGACACCGGCCCTCGAGACTCTCAGAGGCTCTGGAAACCAACCCCCATTGAACAGAGGCAAAAGCTGAGGCCCCAAGTGGGTGGGTGGGTGGCACAGCTCCTAAACCAGGTGGCCAGGAGAAGAGTTCTGCCTACCTTTCTGCTGCTCTCGCATCCACCTCCCACCCGGCCAGACCCTGGGGGAATTCCCTCCTTCCTGCTTCCCCTCCTCTCCCCCCACCCCCCGCCTTTCCCAGCAGCTGCAGGGGGGGCCCTTGGGGCTCTAGGCTCTTGCTTCCTGAGGGGGGACGCCAGATCCTCAGGGAAATTCCCTCTCCTTCCAACCCTCAGGACCAGGAGCCGGGGTGTGCTGGCCCCAGTACATCCCAGCCCCAAAGCCTCTGGCCTCACTCCAGGCAGTGAGCGGAGGCTGTGGGGAGGCTGAAAAAGCATCTTAACTCCTCTGGGCCCTGCAGCACTTTTCAAGGAGCCTAAGGAGAGGGGCCAGGGGCTGGGGAGACACCCCCTCCTCCCCCTCCCCCCCGCCCCCTCCCATTCTCCCATTCTACTGGCTGGCACTTACTCTGCCCAGTGCCACCATTCCTCCTGGGAAACATTGAGCACCAACAGGGACCAACGGCCCTACCTGAGTACAGAACCAAAGTACGGAACCCAAAGAGCCAGACCCCCAGGGCAATGAAAGCGGAGAGAGTTTCCCAGGCCTCCAAGGGAGCTAGTTACAGGAATACAACCTACCCAGCCCCTGCCCAGCTCTCAGACTGCTCTCCTGAACCTCCTCCCAAAGAGCGCCTTCACATTATCCTCACCAGAGACCCCAGAGGAAATTGGCCACATCCTCCTCCCCCCGCTGTCCCCCCACTCCAAAAAATGATCTGGGTCCCCCAAACCTGGGCAGTAGGGCCATAAGAGAGGGACCCCATTCCTCCAAGTCTTAAAGGGCTCTGCAGCTTGTATGTGCAGCCTGTGGTGTCAGCACCACGTGGAAAGCAGCCCAGTGCCTCCCCTGGCCAACAGCTCCAGAACATCTGCTTCCCACAGGCAGCAGCCATTAATTAACCAGTTTAACAAGGAGGAGGAGGCACTGCTGGTATGGGCTAGGATAGTATCAAAGCTTGGGAAAAGAGCTGCACGGACCAGACAGGACTGGGTGGGAGCTGGACGTGACCTGAGGGTGGGTATGCCTCAGTTTACATCACCCCTCGGTCATGATGGAAGAGCTGAATCAGCTCCAGTCTTTGTGGAAGAAGAAGGTGAACTGGCCTGGGCTGAGAAGCCAGGAGAAAGGGGAGTGAGATGGAGAAAGTACCAGCTAGAGTGAGGGGAAGCCAGAGACAAGGCCTGAGCAGGCTGGGCAGGGCCAAGAGAAGGGATGGGGTGGAATAGCCAGGGAAAGAGGGTGCTGAGTCACCATGAGGGCCAGAGAGGCAACTTAGTGTAGACTACACTATAGAACAAAGGGGCTCAGGGCTTAACTGCCTGGGGATGAATCCTGCCTCTGCCACTTTCTCACTTGTTGCATCACCTTCCTCAAGCTTCTTAGTCTATCTGTGCCTCACTTTCTGTATCTGAACATGAGGCTAATAATAGAACCCTCATGGATAGGTGTAAGGGTGAAACAGGATGTAGTAAAATGCTCCAGGCAGTGCCTAACACAGAGTAAGCACTCAATAAATTAAATGCAGGATATTATTACTTCCCCTTTCTTTCTTTCCTCCCTCCCTCCCTTCCTTCCTTCCTTCCTCTCCTCCTCCTCTTCTTCTTTCTCTCCCTCTCCCTCTCCTTCTTCTTCTTCTCTCTCTCTCTTAAATAAATGACCTTTGAGGTAGTATGAACATTGGGGGGGGGGGGGGGAGAAAGGAGGATGACAACATAACACAGTACCACAGTGGCCCCTAGGGATCTCCCTTTGCAGGAATCCCTCTTTCTGCACAGAAAGCCTGGGAGAGGAGGGGGGTCCCGGCATAGGAAAGCACCGAATCATGGAACATTTGTGCTGGGGAGCCTTATGGATGATGCAGTCCAACCTTCTCATTTTACAGGGGGAGAGACAGACTTGCAAAGCTGGGCCTAGACTCTGAGGTCCTGACTGCAGCCCAGAGCTCTCCCCACTACTCACAGCAGGAGACGGGAGAAGCAGGCTGCTCCGTGGAAGGGGAGCTATCCCGGGGCAGGGGTTGTTTTATCCCCATATTCCCAGGCCTAGTCCAGCGCCTGGCACACAGTAGTTATCCAAAACACATCTGATGACTGAATTAGGAGGGGGCAATGAGAACGTTGCTGAATTAGGGAGAGTGGTGTGGTCCCCAGAGGAGACATACGCCTGGGGGAGGGGAGGGGCCCTAGGCAGAGGGGTCTGGAGCAGGCCCAGAGGGATGGGGTTCTCACCTGCCTCCCCACTCGGTTGTTGTGGAGCCTCATGCGCGCATGGATGTCTCTGTGAGGCTCCCGGGAGTCCAGAAAGTCTTTAGAGAAGCGCTCTCCGAAACCCACGTCGGGGCTGCAGCCGCCCCACTCCCAGGAGTCCTGCAGGCCTGGGCTGGCAGGAGGCAGGGAAGGGTGCTCGGGAACTCCGTGGCTCAGGCCCTTACCGCGCTGCAGCGCTTCCAGCTGCAGGCGGTGCAACTTCCGACGGAAGGCCTCCTCGTCCCCGCGCCGGGACGCGTCGCAGCCACAGGCCCTCAGCTTGCCCAGGGCGCAGGCGTTGGATACTGCGTGCACCACGCCAGCTGCCGAGATGGCGTAGGCGAAGGCACTCTCTCGGAAACCTGCGCAGAGAGACACAGGAAACAGCCTTTGAGGAGCCTCCACATCCCATCCCTCTGCCCTCCCTGCCCAACCTTCTTACCATACTGAGAGGAAGTAGAGGCCCAGTGTTGGGGGAGAATCTGGTACAAGGGCATAGATTCAAAGAGGGGCAGAAATCACACTGGAAGTTCTGCACACAATGGAATGGGAGAGGTCTCTCCCACAGCCCTCCGTTTTGAACTCCTTTCCCTTGCTTCACCCTTAGCAAGTTCAGAATTGTGACTACATCTCTCCTGCTGGACAGAAAGTATCTAGTAAACATTAATTTTTTTTTTAATCATCAGGGACTTAAGCTACTACCTCTCATGTGATATCTGCAATTTTAAGATAAGCCTGCAGAAAGAAGGCAAATTTTAACCTAAAAAATATTACCAGTGATGGAATTCAGGGCCCCAGGAGATGTTAATGGGCAGAAGGGTAAGTAAGAGGAGAAGGTGTCCTAAAGTTCCCGGCCCCAAGATTTCCTGCCTGCAGCCACCCCCTTAGGCCCATCAAAGAACACTATCTGATGGCCACATGTGAGAGGCAAACAAAAGAGCCAGCAGAATTTCCCCTTTGCCTGTCTGGACATCCCAGAAGGTCTCCTCAGAAAAGGGCATCGCCCAGCCACCAGCCACCGACCAGCTTGTGGTCGGTCGAGGTCAGCTGAAGAGGTTGGTTGAAAGATGCTGGAGGTGAGCCCACCGCCTGCTCAGGGTTAAGCACATAGTGGTGTTGAACACTGAGAAGGAACGGTTAGCTAAGGTAGATGCCTTCCTGAGATGCTTAGGGGTGCAAAGACTCCCTGATGAGCCACTCTCAGGAGTCCAGGACTTGTCTACACTGCTTTCCTCCTTGGTGTTCCCAAGCCTGAGCCATCCTCTGGGCCTGTGGCAGGGGGAGGCCTACTTGCGGAGAAGGGTCGGGCTCTGGGACCTGCAAGCTGCTTCTTCCTTATTCTGCATCTGAGAAAAGACTGGCGAGGGGCAGGTTCTGGTACCGGTCACTGACCAGCCTCTGAACCTGAGAGAGTTCAAGCAGTGGGAGAAACTAAGGGTAATAACAGCTCCCACACTAGGAGAAGAACCCACCTGTGCCATAGACACCTGTGGGGGAAGCCCAGAACCCATCTGGAGGCTGATGGCTTGGTAGAGGCCAGAGATTCAGAAAAACAAAACAAAACAAAATTGGGTCCTTCTACATCAGTTCCAAAGACTGGGAGGACTTGGAGGCCTCACTGATCCCAGAGAGCCAACCAGGAGAGATGCCCGAGGTCGCAGGAGTTATGGAGCTGGACACAGCCCCAGCTCTCCCAGGAGGCCTGGCCACCTTCTGCTGAAGGACATTGGCTCTGGGGAAGACAAGCTGCTGAGTAAGAAACCCGGGTAGCCCATTTCCCAGTCCTATGGCCCTGTCTATGCATGGCACCAGGAAAGAGCAAGATGCTGGTCCAGGGGAATGTGCTGGGCCAACCCAAACACCATTTTCCAGGCTCTGTTACATTCAAGGGCAGGCCTAGAGGAATCTGGAGAAAGCCCACAGCCTACAGAGAACACCCCTACCTACCCCAGGCAGCTAAAGACACCATCCTAATGGCCTCTGGCAGCTGTCACAGCCACTGAAGGAGTGACTGGGCAGGGCTTGTGTGGTCATCCTCTGATCCAAGCATTCAGGCCTCAGAGAAGTCCAGCCCATTGGGTCTGCCCCCCGCTCTTATTCAGGGCCCCAGTTTCGGTCCTGGCCCCGACTGTCTGGGGCAGATGCAGGCACTGTGCCATCTGGCCAGCTGGAGAGGGAGAGGGGAGGGGCCTTGGCCAGCTGGGCTGCCCGGAGCACTGGGGGTGGGGGGCTCCTTAAGACGCACGATTAGCCGCCCTGCCTTTGATCTGGGACAGGGGCTGCCAGCATCTACGTGGAGTCAGCTGCTGCGACAGGAAGAAGCCAACGGCCAGGAAGGGGCCGGGGGAGGAGGTTTGGAGGGCAGGGAAGCGTGTAAGAGAGGATTCCCAAGCCAGTGGGAGCTAGGAGGGGATAGAGAAGCTTGAGCCCTGCCCATTCAAGTCAAAGAGGGAGGAGAGGGGAGAGGTCTGGTCTCCATTCCCTTCGTGCAAATAATCTGTGCACAGATAATCTGTGCGTGCTCATGTGCCTGGGCTGGGGAGAGAGAGAGGGTTGTGTGCACGTGGGAACACTTAGGGGTGACACTGAATGTAGCCACATGTTTGCACAAACGCGGGTAGGTGTTTGTGTGTGTGTGCGCGTGCATATCAGTTCCATTTCTTGGATTACTCCTCCATTGCACCAGTTCATCTCTGGGCACACGGTAGGAAATCATGGTGGCCTTGTAGCTTGGGAGGCAGTATGCAGGGGGTTGAGGGCATTCTCTAAAGACAGCTGGCCTGCATTTGAGTCCTGGCTCTACAGCTCACATACAAGCTGTGTGACTAATGGCAAGTTACCCAACCTCTCTTAGCTTCATTTGGAAATGAAGATAATGATAGGACCTACTGCATGGGGATTGTTTGAGGATACCAAAGTACAGATAAAGTGCTTTAGAACAGTGCCAAGCACACAGCAAGTACTTAATATGTTTTGGCTAATTTATTGGGTGCCACTAGAATAATAGGACCTTAAGTAATCCTGGGATACAATTGCCTGTGCCTCAGTCTCCCCATCTGAGTACCACCACATACCCCAAGCCTGGAGACCTAGGCATAAAACAAAGACTCCCCGAGGATAAATGTAAAAGGGAGGTGGGAGATGAAAGAGCCAGGGCCTTGGAGAGCAGAGGATGGGCTCAAATTGTTGGGTTCCCCTGGGCTGGGAGCCTGGCTTACTGCAGTGCCGCAAGCCCCCTCTTTCCATCCGTTCTCAATGGGCCTGGGCCTTAGAGAGGGCAGTACCCAAACTTCATGATTGCTCCAGTACCCGCTGTGTGAATCTACTCACTCCCCTCCACCAAGCCTCTCCCTGTCCTCTCATCCCCTCTCACTCCAGTGGCCAGGCCCAGCCCAAAGTAGTCCCTTCCTCAAATGTCCCTCTGGTCCCCGTATCCTGAGTAAGAGATGGAGGGGCTCTCCAGTCCTCACAGTGAAGAGCTCCCCTGTAGCTGTTGTTTGCCCAGCATCTCACCCATCGAGGCACCAGCCCTGTGGATCCTCAGAACAGAAAGCTGGGGATACCACTGCCCCTGGCACTTAGGTCATAGCTGCGCCTGGGCTGGGGGTCCTCTCACAGCTTATTTAGGACTGTTTCTAGCCCCGCTAGAGGCCCCTCTCTCTGTGCCCCAACTCCCAGGGTCCAGCACCCTCACATCCCTCTCCTTGGTTGGGTAAAGCCCTATTGTATGTCCTGCTTCCCAAGCACCCACTCTAGGTGCTCAAGAACACTTCCGTCTCCCTCTTACGTCAGAACTCCATCCCTTCAGCCCAGCCCATCTCAGGGAAGGTGTCAGGACAATCAGATGACGGTAACAGCATTCAGATGGAAGACCTGGGGGACCACCTCCTTCTAGCAGTCTCTGAATTTTAAACATGGCAGAGTGCACCTTTAAGAGAACCCCACTGGCAGCTTGGGTCAGAAGGGGGGTGGGCATCCTGATAGTCCACGTGGGGGAAACTGGGGTCACCTGACCCCATGATGGACAATCTGTGGCTTGAAAATAAGGGAGACTGGGGGAAGGATACAGTCCAGGGGCTGGTTACCACCAAGACAGGCCCCATGGGATTCAAATTTAGCTAGTCCTTGAGGTGATGGGCCAAGATGGACCAAAAAAATGATCCCACAAGTGTTGAGTGAGGGAGACACGGCAATGGTGCTCCCTGGAGGTGGGAGGTGGAGGGAGCGGAAATTTCTTTCCAGAAGCCCAGAGTCCCCTCCGAGGAATGAGAGGTAGAAATGAGGTGTTGCAATGTGGGGGGCGGGGGGCAGAAACCACAGAGGTAGGACGGTGTTCCGAGGCCAAAGGAAGGAGGCCAGCCTCCCTGCGGGAGCCCAGGAGCCACTGTCCCATCCCCTCCCGGCGCTGGGCGCCGCCCCGCGCCGGCTAGCCGTGGCAAGTCTCCCGCATCCACACCTCACCTCTCCCCACACCCGTCCCCCCAGCTCACCTCCCGCTTATTAAACTGCAGGTGAACCCGGGAGCATCTGGCACCGCGCCAACCCCGCGGGGTTCCACCGCTCCGAACTCGCCCTGAAGCTTCAAAGCCCCCCCCCGTGTCCTCCACCAGCCCGAACAAGCCTCACCCGGGCGAAGCAATAGGGACTCCTGAGAGTCTAGAGGGGACAGGAGGACCAGAGTGGAAAGAGGGGACACCGAGGCCGGGAAGAGGGATGAAGAGCTAGCCGCGCCTCACCCGAAGTGGCAGGGGTGAGAACCTCAATGCCTGCCCGAGCCCCCAGTGAGCAGAACCTGGAACAAGCTCGGAGCCGGAGCGCTGGAAAGAGAACCGGACTTCGGGGAGCGAGTGGGCTCGGACGCGCGGCGGTGGCGGCGAGCGCTGGCCCGGCCCGGCCGGGTCAGGAGAGATGCCGTGGCCTGTCACTTCGTGTCCGCGAGCGCGAGGGCAGCGGGGGCGACCGGGGCGGGGCGCCGGACCTGAGTTGGGCCGGCCGACCGGCGGGGGTCGCGGGGAGCCTCTCTGGGCAGACGGCTGGAGGGGCTCAGGGACTCAGGGGCTCAGGGGCGGGAGCGCCGGCCTGGGGAGGGGGGCGCCCTTTTTGAGAGGCGCGCGGCTGGGGCCGGGAGCCGTCTGCCGATGCCCGCGGGGATTAGTTCGCGGCTGCATGCCGCCACACGCGTCAGGCTGGGCTCGGCCGGGGAGAAACAGCGCCCTGGGCGCGCGGGGGCGGGAGGAGGGAAAGCGCGCGGGGGCGGGGCGGGCGGCCGGGGGCGGGGCGGGGCTGGGCTGGGGGAGGCTGGCGTGGCCCCTGACTTGGGGGCTCCGGGGATGAAAGGAGGGGTCCTGGTGGAAAGGGAAAGCCCCCTGACTCTGAGTTCTTTCTGAAGTTCGGGTACATTAGAATCTGACTCTCCCAGAAGCCTCTGGGCCCCAAGGCCACAGGGTACAGGGGTACCCCTCCTCCTCTACTGTCACCTGAGAATTGTACAAGTCGCAAGGAACCAGGTCCCCACACTGTCCCACTCAAGCAGCTGAGGGGAGAGAGAGGGATACCCAGGAGACAGGACCCCCATCTTTCCCAAAAGACCTGAGTCAAGTCTAAGATACCAGGGCAGGAGGTGGGTGTGAGTGGAAATGAGTGACAAAACCTTCTGTCACCTCCAGCCCAAGCCACTCAAGGGATTGTAAGGGTAGACCCTGGGTCACCCAGAAGTCCAGGGAGGGGGACAGATACTGGGCTGCAGCTTCTCTGAGCTGTGAGGGGAAGAGGAATTGGCAGGGCCGTCAGGCCTGCTGGGCAGGAGGCAGGCACACACCCAGTGCCTCTGATTTAGAGAGGATTTTCAGGGGTGGCAAGGATGACACAGAGGCTGGTGGTGTAACCCCACTGGGAAGAGCTTCTGCAGAAGTACAGTTTTACCTGCCCAGGCTTCCCTCAACTACACCATTTAGCAAAGCCCCTGACCCCTCTTCACGTTGATTCTGGGTACTTTATCACAGGCTTCCATTCTACACGGTGTTTACTAGGTAGAGGGTAAACTGAGGCAGGCAACAGATACGGATATTTCCTGGGCCTGAGATATGCAGCGTCAGTCTCAGGGCAGATAACCCAGGAGTTCAATTCTCAGGCATGAAACCTGCTGCCCTCATCCCACACAGCCCAGCCTGGAGCCACATCTACCCCATTAGTCTGACCCTCATGGACTTTCCCAGAGCAGAAAGAGGCAGGAGAGCAGCACGGCTGGCAGATGAGCACCTGGGGAGGTTGCCGGCTTGAGGGAGTGGGTTAGGGGACGGCTGGCAGATAGGTTCTGGAGTGGAAGTGCTGAGTGGGGTGGGCAGAAGGTCAAGGGTGAAGGGCAGCTACCTCTGCTGAAGATGGGACTCTCATAGGGGATCTTGTTTCGAGTCTCAAGACTAGAGCAGTTCCAGCGCTGGTCCCGGAACTGGTGCTGGCACTCATGGATGGCGATCTGGATGCCCTGGATGGCCGAGGCGGCCACGTCAGGGTGGCGCGCACACACCTCCATCTGCCGCTTGCTTAGGCCTGGCAATGTCAGGCACACTGTGTTAGCGTTGAGCACGGGCTCCTGGGGGAGGCGGAGGCCCAGAATATCATTGGGTGAAGACCTGCAGGCATGTGGGGTGGGGGTGGGGGTGGGTGAGTGTTTTCGGGGGCTGGGAGGGCCCCACCTAACTATACACACTCTGTCCCAAAGGCCATAATTCCTCTGTTCCCACCCCTGCTTTTGAAGGTTGAGCCCATCAGTATACCCCTAAACATTCTCCTTTCCTCGACCTTCTCAACAACATCCCCTCCAACACAACCCACCTAGCTGCACACCCACACAGATTACGTGCAAATGCACGCACGTCCGGTATGCCTGCGCACACAGTATTTCATAAGTACATCCCCAGGCATAGATGCTCTCATATGCAGTGTTCTCCGGGAGACCACTCCCAAACGGCATGTTTCAGACAGCCACATTCATGCAGGCACACTTCTGCACACAGTGAGGTGGACACACAGACGCAGGAACACTTACCCACATGCACACTTCATCAGACATAGTTATACACATAGACACAGACACTCACAAGTACACACACGTGTTCATCTTAACATACATTGATCCATGAGCCCTCGCATTCACACACATGTGCGCACACAGACTGCTGTTTACAACACAGCTTGCTGGGCTCACTCGATCACAGACAGACGAACAGACACACACACGTACACACACACACACACACACACATACTGAGAACCCTTCTAGCTGCAATCTCTCACTGACCCCACCTGGGCTACCCTCATTTGGCCCCCAACCCCTGTCCCCACTTGGGGGCGATCTGCAAGGTGGAGCAGGGCAGTTTGAGTTTTACTCCTGGGGTGGGGGGTGCATTCCCCCAGCACGGCAGGGACTCCAGGTTGGCACTTGCTTCCCCCTAAACACACACCTCCCCTTCTAGCAGCCATCACTCTCCTGGGCACTGCCCTGTCTCCCTGGACTGCCCTTATTCTGTCACCAGTTCAAACCTCTCCTGTGAGAGTACTCTTTCATTGGTCACCAGCACTTTCCCGCGACACCGTCCCTCCCTCCTTCCAGGGTCCCCTGCCCCAGCAGGAGCTCAGACGCCCCTGTGGCTGAGGGTCCCAGCTCTCCAGGAGGGCGGGGCATAAGGTGAGGGCTCACCTGGGCAAGGCGGCAGCCAGCAGCAGTAGGAAGAAGAGGAGCGCGCAGAGCGCGGGCCGCGGCTGGGGCCGAGGTCGGAGCCGCAGCCAGGGGCAAGGGTGGGTGCTGCCCATCGCGCGCCGGCCGTGATGGGCCAGGAATGGGGGGCTCACAGCCCGGTGGGACCGGCGAGCCAGGGGCGACGGCGCATGATCCGCGGGGGTCGGGGCGGCTGCGACACACAGCTCCAACTCGGGTCACGGCTCCGGGAGCAGACGGTGCCCGCCTCCCCGCTCCATGGGGCAGCGCCCCCGGGCACCGCCCTCGGGGGGGTGGGGGCGGGCGGGCTCACCGGGCACCTCCTGGCACAGGGGTTCAGGGAATTTCCCGAGGGCGTCCTGAAACAACTCCCGGTGCCTCTCGAGGGTAAGGGGGGGCCCGGAGGTGCTGCGGGCGAGGGACGAGAGGCTGGGGTGCCGGGAAGCCCCCCCAGCACAGCGCGGTGAGCCTGCGCTTCCGAGGGCGTGCGAGGCGGGCGGGGGTGGGGGGGCGGCGCTGTCTGTGCCCGGCCCCACCGCCCAGTGAGTGACTGTCCCGGCTCGGGGAGCTCTGCCGCCTCCCCTCCCCGCCCCCCCGCAGTGTGTCTCAGGGCTCTACCCCACGTGACGTCATGACGACGGGGCGAGGGGGGGCGGCTAGAGGCGTGTACTCGTCCCGAGGCCACTGTGTCCGCTCAGGATTCGGGGCGGGAGCGGCGGTGGGGAGGGTGGGGGCGAGGAGAGGTGTTGGGGTCTGTGCGATCAGGCACAGGGCGGTGCCAGTGAGCCGGCTCGCTGGTTTGTGTGCGAAGGTGCGTGTTACTGCGAGGTGTGTGCGCCTGGCTGAGCCGCAGCTGCTGGGGAGCCATTCCCCCCCAGTATACACACCTGCAGGGGCTGGGGGGGAGGGGCTGGCCCTCTGCTCGCCTCCCCCACCTCAGGAGGGACTTCCCAGGCTTGGCTGCCGAGGCAGGTGTGGGATCCTGCAAAGGGGTTTGGCAGCCTCTAGATCTTGCTCTTGTTCGCTGTGTGACCTACAACAGGTGCCTCCTGGACACTGAGCCACCCTCTGCCTCTGTGAAATGAGGTTAATGAGGCCCAACCTCATCTAGTCAGTGAGCCAATGAAGGTAAAATTACTGGGACACCAGTGAATGCTTGTCTGGGAGCAGAGCACCCCGGGGTGGCACACCCTAGGAGGAGGGATTAGAGAGCCTTTTAATCCTAAAATTGTGTTTCAAGGTCATCTTATTATGTCCCCTTTTATTTCACAAGAAAATACTGAAGCTCAGAGAGGGTCATGACTTACTCAAGTTCTCACAGCAAGTTAGTGGAAGAGCTGGAACCAAACCCAGTGAGAGCACAGCAGCAGCGGCCCCAGCATTACGTACTGCTCGCCTGGGCCCTGCCTACAGATGCTCCAGGTCTTACCTTGGCCCTGCCAGCTGTACTTGGTCCTCTGAGAGCTCCCCAACACCAGCCTCCTGGCTCAGGCCCACTCCTCTCTGGGATCCCTTTCTGCCCTCACACCCCAGCTGAACACTGGGCTCACCTCAATATGGGATGCATGTACTAGACTCAGGTAAGGGTCTGAGAGCCAGAGGGTTGGGGACAGAGGCTCCAGGTTCTGTTTCTGGTTCTAACCTGGGCCCTGATAGTGAAACCTACTCCCACTGTGGCCTTGACATCCTCCTCTGTAAAATGGGCACAAACCTCCCACTCTACACATACACCTCCCTCCCAACCTCACTGCCCCCTCTCTCTGCAGAGAGCCCCTCCTGGTTTAAGGATAAACTACCAGAGCCTCTGGGCTCTGAGACAAAAGGGGCCCATTCCCGGGATTGCCCATCCCTGGGCAGTTGAAGGAGAGGGGTGGGGCCTTCCTTGTCCCCAGACTGTCAGGTGATGAGGGCGGCCTGATCAACAGCAGGCTGACGGCATACTCCCCCTCCTTTCCCCCATCTCTGCTGGCAACCACTGCAGCTGTCGGGAATTAAGGGCTTGAGGCTGCTGGGGGTGAGGGTGGGGCAGTGGGGGGAGCAGTCTGGCTGGACAGCAGGAAAACAGCCGGGGGTGGGGCAGGAAGCAGTCTGCGTCAGCCAGAGCCTTGTTTGACCCCAGCCACCCCCTCCCCTCCCCACTCTCCCCCACCATGCTGCAGACACAGGGACGGCTTGGATCTAGAGTTTGGGAAGGGTATGGGGAGGGGCAGGGCAGGACCACTTTCAACCCGGGAAGGAGGCATGAGCCCAGAGTGGCAGAGGGCACCAGCAGGGACAAGCCAAGCTTGGGAGTGAAATTCCCATTGGCTGTTGGGGAAACTGAGGCCCAGAAAGGATTAGGAACAGGCCCCATGTGATAAGGGAATGAGTGCGTAATTCAGGTTGCAGACCTCCTTAATCTGCATCTACTGCTCCGCATTTCCCACACGTGATGCATCGGATGTAAATATCCCCTAGGGTAGGCCATTGAGGCAAATTCTGATTCTGGGCCCGTGCAGCCGACTCAGCCTTTCCAGGGGCAAGACCCCGGGGTCTGCATTTCTAACCAATGCCCCAAGTGATTTTTTTGAGGACCACACCTGGGAAATGCTACTGACCTGGCTGAGTGGCTGATTTTTTTTTTTCCTCTGGCCTTCATCGGCTGAGGATGGTTTTTTGCTCCCCTACCCTCCGCTGTTCATGAAATACAGAAGTGTAAGGGAGAAGGAGAAGACCCTTTCTTTGAAAACTCCAGGAAGTAAACAATACCCAAGCCTTGCTTGCACTCAGGCATGGTACGGGCCTGATGTCTTGAGGGTCCGGGAGTGCCCGTCTGGAGTGCTTCGCCTCAGCCCAGGGAGGTGAGGTCATATGTAGGCACATGGCCTTGGCATGTGTGAAGATGAAGCCCAGAGTGTCTGCAGCAGGAGCCCCAGCGCCAGAGGACCCATGCCACGGGCAAGCCCCTATCAGCAGCCCCCAGGCCCCGCCCTGGCCCCGCCCTGGGCTCTGGCCCCAGCCCCTGGAGCCACCGCCTGAGACCACAATTACAGGGGCCACTGGTTGGGGGGAGCACCAGGGATGAAAGGCAGCGCGGAGAATGGTTCCAGCTGTGGTGGCTCTGTAGGAGGTTGCAGGGAAGGGAGGGCTAGGGAGGCGCCAGGGTGAGAACAGGTGGGACCCTCACTGCCCCAGCCGAGCCCAGCCCGGCCTCAGTCCTGATGCTCTGCCAGAGAAGGTTATCTTCGTGAAGAAGAGAGGGAAGGAGCCCCAGACTGATAAGGGAGCTCTTTGTCCTATTGTCCAGGCCTCAGGGACCATGGCCCCTCAGCAAGGTAAGGGCGGCTCCAGTCTCCCAAACTCCTGTATGTTAGGTCATTGAAAGGAAGCGGAAATGCTTCCTGAGCCCTCGGCCTCAGGCTGATCCTGGGCCTTCCTGCCGGCCTCCCCACCCATCTGCCTGTGTTCCAACTGTTCCTGATGTGGTCATGCACACATCTGGAGTGCGTCTGTGCTCTTCCCCCATCTCCCCAGTTCCACATTCCCCCACCACTCAGCCAGCGGGGGACCTCGATGTCTCGGACTGTGCCTGGGGCTGAGCAGCTGGGTGAGCAAGGGGGGTTGAGGTGATGGGGCATTTCTGAACTCTGCTTCCAGCCCCCCTCCCAGGCAGCAGTGCAAAAGTGCAGAGCCATCTCTGAGCTTAAAGAGGACCAGGATAATTGTTAAAATGGTGCCTCCTGGGCCATCACTCTCACCTTTCATAGAAGGCAGTTCCCAGACTCTTGCTGGAGTTCCCAGTCCCTACTGGTCACAGAAGATGGACGCTAACACGTGAGTGCCAGTTTAACGACTGCAAGCACTCTCACAATGTGCTGTCAGGAACCTCATTTCATTCTGGGGAAACTGAGGCTCAGAGAGGTTAACTGACTTGACCCAGGTCAAGCTAGCAAACTAGGCTTTTTTTCACTGTATCATGCTACTTCCACTGAATTCCTTTTAACCTGCTTGGGGTGGTGTCAGTCTCTGCCACTGCCTCAGTTTCCCTCTCTAGCATCATGGAGGAAGATATCCAGCATCACACACCCCATATCACCACCACCACTACCCCCCTCGCCCCCCGCCAAGGAACCTGGCAGTAGAGACAGAGGCAGGCATCCCAGCCCTAAATCTGGGTCAGCCCAGAGGTCTCAGACAGTCTGGAACTCTAGCAGCTTGACCCGAGCTCTCCGTGGGCCTCCTTACTTCCTTTCCATCCTACCCTCTCCTGCCCACAGCTCTCTGAGTTCCCCCAGATGTCCTGCAGGTCCTATCTGTGAACCCTGTTATTAGGGAAGCTGGGCTCTGTGCGCCCTCTGGTGGCCCCTGAGAAAAGTGCAGCAGACTTTTAAAAAACAGTAAGTATTGTACACGGCCAGGGAGCGCTGGAGAAGGCAGAGCTTTGAATAAAAACCCTATCCTTACAGTGCTTCATTTTTCCACCATGTGGCCCACAATACTGGTTCCACTCCCCCGCCTTGGTAAGTTAGCCAAGGTTCAAGAGACTCTGAGTACAAATTCTCCATGACACTTCCCTGAAGCCCAGGTATTTGACTAGAGGGAGCCAGGAGGAAGAAGGAAGGAAGGAAGGAAGGAAGGAAGGAAGGAAGGAAGGGAGGGAGGGGGGAAGGGAGGAAGGGGGGAAGGGAGGAGGGGGAGGAAGGGAGGAAAGGGAAGGAAGGGAGGAAGGGGAAGGAAGATAGGAAGGAAGGAAGGAAGGGAGGAAGGGAGGAGGGGGAGGAAGGGAGGAAGGGGAAGGAAGGGAGGAAGGGGAAGGAGGGAAGAAGGGGAAGGAAGGGAGGAAGGAAGGAAGGGGAGGAAGGGAAGAAGGGGAAGGAAGGGAGGAAGGGAGGAAGGGAGGAAGGGAGGAAGGGGAAGGGAGGAAGGAAGAAGAAGGAAGGAATGGGGCAAGGAAGGGAGGGAAGGAGGAGGGGAGGAAGGGGAAAGAAAGAGGGGAAGGCCAAAGAAGGACGGGAGCGAGAAGGGGGAGGAAGGGAGGAGGGAGGAAGGGAGGGGGAGGAGGAAAGGAAGGGAGGGAGGAAGGGGAGGAAGGGGAGGAAGGGGAAGGAAGGGAGGAAGGGGAAGGAAAGGGAGGAAAGGGAAGGAAGGAGGAAGGGGAAGGTAGATAGGAAGGAAGGAAGGGAGGAATGGGGGAAGGGAGGAGGGGGAGGATAGGGAGGGAGGAGGAAGAGGAAAGGGGAAGGAAGGGAGGAGGAGGGGAAGGAAGGTAGGAAGGGAGGGAGGAAGGGAGGAGGGGGAGGAAGGGAAGGAGGAGGAAGGGAGGAAGGGGAAGGAAGGGAGGAAGAAGGGGAAGGAGATGGAAGGAGGCGGAAGGGAGGAAGGAAGAATGGAAGGGAGGAAGGGAGGAAGGAAGGAAGGGAGGAAGAGGAGTGAAGGGCAGGAGGGGGAGGAAGGGGAAGGAAGGGAAGAAAGGGAGGGGACGTGAGGAGTTGGAAGTAAGGGAGACTGGAGGAGGAAGGTTATACTTTGTGTTGTTGTTTTTTTGTGGGGTCTTGGGTTTTGGTGTGTTGAGGAAGGGAGGAGGGCGAGGAAGGAGGGAAGGGAGGAAGGAAGGAGGAAGGGGAAGGAAGGGAGGAAGGGGGAGGAAGGGAAGGAGGAAGGAAGGAAGAAAACCCAGATGCCCATTCCTTCTCACTGAAGCCTTATACCCCTTCTCCATACAGGCTTCACTCTGGAGCCCCAATGTGATCTTTGAGGGCTGAACCAGGCTAGGTCATACAGGTGGATCCGGGGCCATTGTCAGGGCAGGGAAGATGCACTGAAAGCCATGGTTAGGGTCTGTCACATCCAGGATGAGTTCCCCTTCCCTCTGTTTCATTTGAAGTAATGTGCCCTCCCTGTGCCCCCATTCCCTGTGGTCCTAGGGGGGCTGCCAATCCCAGTCATGGTGGTACATTTTCCTCAACATTGTTATTAGTTCAGGGATAGGCAAGTAACCCAAGCTGACCTGATCCCAGCTTCCTTAGGACTTCTGTTGGGAAAGCCATTACTTTTTGGATTAGCAGCACTAAGAATGTAGACATACGGCTACCATATAAAGGAAGTCTCTCTGCAGCAGGAGAGCATAAGGACAGTGTGAAAAGAGAGACAGAGACAATCGGAAACAATAGACATGGGGGTGGGGGTTTAGGGAAGAAGATGGGGGAGAGAGAGAGAGGGAAAGGGGGGGGAGAGAGAGAGAGAGAGGGAGGGAGAGAGAAAGAGAGAGTGTTCAATGACATCAATCATTTGGGCCCCTGGGTTCAGCTGTGCCTATATTCAGACTTACCCCTGGACTTCCCAGGTATAAGATCCATTAATTAATTCCCTTTGGCCTAAGCTAGTTTGAGTTGGGTATCTTCATTTGCAATCAGGGCCTGCCCAACGCCTGCAAAAGCATAGCTCTCTATCCCCTTTCTCACAGTAACTACCATTTATTAAACACAAATTTGTCATAAATTATTGTCAAATGCTAAGTGCTGTGCATATCTCAAAAAAATCCTTCCCACAATTCTATGAGGATGTGGATAGATTATGATGGTTATAAATTCTTTGCCTCTGTCCCTTTGAGAGGTGGAGTGTGTTTCCCCTTCCCTTGACTTTCGGCTGGTTCTGTGACTTGTGTCAACCAAAAAGGAGTGACAGTGATGCTGGGTAACTTCTAAGCCTGGACTTTAAGAAGACACTTTCAGTTTCTGCCTTCAAGTTTGGTACAGTCTATTTTGAATGCCAGCCTTATGTAAGAAGTCTGACTACACTGAGGCCACCATGTCATAAGGAAGCCCAAGCTAGTTACATGGAGAGGAGGCCACTGGAGAAGCTCTGGGGCACTAGAGGTATGTGAGTGAAGCATCTGGGACTGTCCAGTCCAGCCGAACCACTAGCAGAATTAGCCAAGTGAATGACCAGAGCCAATAGTTCTCTCATAAGGAGCAGAACCATGCAGCTGAGTCCTGACAAATTCCTGACCTAAAGGATCATGAGAAGTAGTTACTTTGGGGTTGTTTGTTATGCAGCAAGGGATAACTGAAACAGAATGATATTCCCATTGCATAGGTAAAGAAACCGAGGCTAACATGGCCTATACTGTAAACTTGTAAGCAGCAGCGCTAGTTTCCAACCCAGAGTGTCTGAATCTAATGCTCATGCTTCGCCCTGCATACCTTGATGGGAGAGTCATTCCCCACTGCAGTATTTGTACTGTGGGAAAATTGGGGGCTCTGAATCCCAGCCATTGGGCTACACCCTCTCTCATTCTCTCTGGAGTTAGATGGAGGCCTGAGGCCCAGTTCTGGCGAACCCAGAACCCCAAATCCTTCTTCTGTCCCTTTACCCTCACCATCAGCTTTCTGAGAGGAATCAGAAAGAAGGAAATGTGATTGGATTCCAAGAGAAACTTTGGGACAACTTCGCTTCATCTCCCTCTAAGCGTGATTGGAAATGCCATTCTGGGCAGTCTTTTCAATGTTAATGGGGGTGAAGTTAGTTTTGATGGTAACAAAATCTGATGTTACTAATAACATTTTCATCACATTCTACAGTTTATAAAGTGCTTTAATCCTATGAGTTTGGGTGGCCCTAGAAGTCTACCCTCGAATTCCCCAGGGGCCACAGAAACAGAAAGACAGATAAAGGTGTCCCCACAGCCCCGCCCCAGAGTTAGGACAAGGGCTGTGGTGAGAACCGAGCGCGCCACCGGAGGTTCTGGTCCTCTGTCTCTAGACCCTCTCAGTCTGCTCCTTTGAAGAGGCATCCTAGCTCTCCCCCGGCCTGCAGATTCAAGCCCTAGATGTGTACTAGAGAGAACAAGAAGAATGCCAAGGGAGAGCTTTGGTAATCTTCGTTGCCAGAGGAGCCCAGTCCGGTAGGGGGAAGATAGGGAACCAGGGTGATGACCCCTGAGAGGCTAGTTCTATCAAAACCATCTCCCTTTACTCACTCCTTTCAGAGCCTGTCCCCATGGCAGCCCTCCTCCAAACTATGGGCCCAGTCCTATTGATTTAAATATTTTTATTGATACTAAATGCACCCACCCACCCCATGGCCAGCAGTTCTGAGGAGCCCCGCATCCCGAGGCCTAGAAACTGGCTCTTTGGTTTCTATCTGGGGGCCGAGGAGAGAGAAGGTCTCCCCCAGAAGCCCCCGGGAGCGCCCCTTGGAGGCTCCTCCGGTGCCCTGGGCCTTGATGAGCGGGCGTATATCTCAAGCCCCCACCGCCTCACAGTTTCCAGAGAGGCCTGGGAGATGGACTTTCCCAGGGGAAAGCTGGCAACGCCCCCTGCTGGCGCCCAGAGGTCCCGCAGGTGCCGAGAGGCGGCTCTGCGCGCAGTCTGGGGAGCCGGGCGATGGGTCAGAGGCAGAGGCTGAGTTCCTTGCGCACGCGGCAGCGGTGGCACTGCACCACGCAGCACCAGTGGAAGCGGCACAGACAGTTCTCCTCGAGCTGCACGCTCTCCTGGCGGTGGCCGCGGCCGCAGCACAGCAGGTCGCAGCCACTGAGGTCCGGGGCACTGCTGTTGCAGGCGCGGCCGCGCGTGCCCGGCGAACCGGTGCGCCGGTTGGGGGCGCAGAAGTCGGGCGAGTCGGCGGCGTATAGTAGGTCAGCGCGGCCAGGCGGCTTGAGCGTGCGGACAGCGGGCAGCAGAGCCTTGCCGTCGTTGGTGCCCATGACACGCGAGGCGCCGTGGAAGCGCTCGAGCAGCCGCGCGCCCACCTCGCGGAACGGGGGCAACTTCTGCCAGCAGGTGCGCAGCGCGCAGGAGCCCGACAGGCCATGGCACTTGCATTCAGTCCGCGTGTGGCTCCGCACGGCCTGCGGGGAGCAGAGACGCGGGCGGATGGAGACAGATCCGGAAGGCGGGACACGGCGAGGCCCAGAAGACCGACAGAAAATAAGATGGGGAGGGTGGTGGATGAAAGAAAGAAAAGAGCAGAGACCAAAAACAAACAAACAGAACAGGAGAGCGCAAAGTGGGGAGGAGGAAATCAAGGGCCCCACAGCCCGGAGAGGAGGAGGAAGAATGATGGAGAAGTGGGGAGTGGGGGTCACTATGCAGCGTAGAGGTTCCAGGATCCAAAGCCAGGGAATGGGGGAGAAAGCATAATGGACAGCAGGGGAGAGATTCTCCCTGGAGGGAGGCGGGTGGGGAAGGTGGCAGCTTCGCACCCTATTCCTCCTGCCAGGCCAACCCCCTCATTCCTGCTCCTCAGGGCCCCAGGCAGAGCAGGCTGCCTGGGCTCTGTCTCGCCACCCCTCCCCAACCCTCTCTGACAGGTATGTGGGCCTGTCTGGACATTCCTCTCTGGTCCCCCTCTCACCCCCCTGCCCAATGCCTCAGGCCGGAACCCTAGAAGACATAGGATGTGTGTGTGGGGGGGGGTCCCTAGCACAACCTAGAGCTGAGGCATACGGTACAGGAGGGCCCACTGTGGATGCACTACTGAGAACTGGAACCCAGGAGTCCTGCCCTTTATTTACTATTTATGTCTGAAGCTGGGGTCGAAGACTCACAACCCCACTAGGGATTTGAGGGGTCAGAGGCCCCAGGAAGATCATTTCCAGAAGCTCAGAGTCCAGGGGCCAACCTGATCTACAGACCTGTACATCTCCCTCCCGCTCCCAGGCCCCTTCTCTTTCCCCCCCATCGCCTCCTGTAAACATGTGACTCAGACTGCTTCTAGTCCCTAAACAGGAGCTCATGGGACCCTCATCATCACAGAGGGAAGGGGAGAAGCTGCCAGGGCTCTGGACAGGGGCTGGTCTGGGATTGCTGGGCAGCCAGTTAAGTGCCCAGATTCAATCACAGCTTTCCGGCCTCTGCCTGACCCCCTTCTACCATCAGGATCTACTTCTCGTTCTTCTCTCCTTTCCAAGCCCATTTTCCCTTGGACCTGTTTAGTCCATTTCCAGGCCTCCCCCACTTCTCCCGGCTCCCCTACCTCCAGACCCCATACCTTTACCTCGCCTCTATCCTTTCTTTCATCCCCAGCCTTTGTCTCCCTCCTCTGCCCCTGCCCTGGCAGCCAGCTCCCTACCTACCCCAAGCTTTGCCCCACATGTTCTGTCTCAGAGGTATGTCCTCCCTATCTTAGGTCCCTAAAGGCCCTGGGTCCTCTTCCCTGGGTGTCCCCTCCCTACCCTGCCCCCTGGGCCATCAGCCCCAGGCCCTCCCAGGCCCCCCAAGTAACTCCCATCAGCCCCAGGCCCTCCCAGGCCCCCCAAGTAACTCCCTCTTCTAGGCTGGCCACTTCCCCTCCCACATGCCCATCCAGGCCCCCAGCCAATCTTCCCAAGTGGTCCCCATGGCCACGCTGGCTCCCCTGCGCACATTAACGAACTCCTACACTGCATACCCTCACTCACACCCTCACTTCCCCACACCCTTCCACAAACTCAGTCCTCCGCACATACCACACTCTCCCACATCCTTTCAAAGCTGCCCACATTCACACATTTCCACACACGCATTTCCACACACACACAGCCTTACACATCCTGCCCAGACTCACCAGCCGGCCCGCCTCGTTGTTGTGAAGTTGCACCAACGCACGGATGTCTCCGCGTCCCCGCTTGTGCTGCGCGTCCATAAAGAGCCTCGACTTCTCATCCCCGAAGTCCACGTCGTCGCCGCAGCCTCCCCACTCCCAGGCGGCGCTGCCGTCGGGGGAGCCCGCGGGGCCCGGGGGCCCAGGGGTACCTGGCAGGCCGGGGGGACGGGGCGGGGCCCGGCCGCGGGGCGCCTGGCAGCCACACTGCAGCAGCTCGCCCATGGAGCAGGCCTGCGTGACGGCGTGGCTGGCGCCCGCGGCCGTTATGGCAAACACGAAGGCCGTCTCCCGGATGTCTGCGGGGGCGGGGAGGGGCAGTCAGACAGCAGGACCAAAGCTGGGTACTGGGGGAATGCGGTGGGCCAGGCAGTGTGATGAGGGGTTGGGAGACAGGATCAGGGCAGGGTGCCCTTTGACCCATGGGAGAAGTGGGGCTCAGGCAGCCTACCCAAACCTCCACCCTCTCCTCTGATCCCCCAGCGAAGAGAAAGCAGCCCCCTCCTGGTCTCCTCCCCACACTGACCCTGCTGCAGGATGCGCCCAAAGGCCTTGCTGTGGCTGGAGCAGTTCCAGCGGCGGAAGCGGAACTGGAACTGGCATTCTCGAACCCCTAGCCGGGCGCCCCGCGCTAGCTCGGCCACAACTTCTGGCTCGGCCTGGCACAACTCAGCCTGCCGCCCTGCTAGCCGCCGTGCCTTCCTGCAGATGCTGGTAGGGTCCATGACCAGGGGGCTGCCCACGGCCCTGGGAAGCAAACAACAGCAGATCAGGGGTGTAACTCAAAGAGCCTGGGGGAGGGGGAGGGAGACCAGCCCTGCCCAGCCCACAGCCAGGAGCTGTGACATGCCTCTTCACCCACCAGCTCCCCACAACTGAAATTCAGATTATCCTGTCTGGTTCTCTTACTATTCCATTTGTGTGTCCCCTCTTAATTAGGTTCTAGACTGAAATTGCTATAGAGCAAGGATTCAGTATTAACCTTCTGTGTACATCTTCATTAATAAATCCTTATAGGAATTTGACTCAAAGTGAAGGCACCTGGCACCAGGTAGGCCACAGTTAAAATTCAACAGGCCTAGCCCAAAAGGGAGACAAGGAGGAAATTAACTGAAGAAAGATCAAGAAGGCTGTCAAAGAAAAGAAAGTATATATCATAAAGAGATACCAAAGAAAAGTAGACAGTGACAGAGAAGGATCTGGTCTTAGTGGACCACAAGCTGGAAATGTGTCAGCTGATCAGCCCTGATGCTAGAAAAGTAGTGGCAATCCCAGAGATATAGAAAGCCACAGGATGTTAGAGTGGCTAGGGAATGGAGCCTCTGAGGAAAGTCATACCTTCTCTCTAGCCCAGATTTCTCTTTCTGTCAAATAGGAAGGTGAAGCTTTGATCTCTAAAGTGGGCCCTCCCACCCTGATATCCCCTGTTTCCCTGAACAGGAGAGCAGGAGGAAGGAACTGGGGACTGAGTCTCTGAAGCATTGTTGTAAAGTAAGTGACACTGACCCTTCTCCTGCTCCAGGGTCTGTGACCTTTTCAGAGCAGGATGGCAGCAAGACAAGCTTTTGGTTGCCATACACCATACCCCTGAAGGTTATACTGGCTAGGTACTGACACCCGGGTGGAACCACTTTAATTGGATTGCTCTTATTTGAGCACTTGGGGGCTGAGGGTAATTTGAAGCCACTCAAAAATCCTTTAGCGGAAGGCAGAATAAAATTTTGGGTGGGGAGAAGCGGCACCAAGAGATGGAAAATGATGAGGAAAATGCTGGTGGATAGGTGCCAAAGGTCAAGATGGCCTACTTTTCAGTTTAGCCTTCGTGTGCATCCGCCCCACTGTCCCCATTTGCTCTGTAGGTACGTGCTGACTAGGCACGTTCTGGCCCCAGAGCAAGGAGATGTAATGGGCTTACATAGCAGCAGGAGGAATTTAGGTCTTAAGCTAGAACTTCTCAACACTGAGGAGTGAGACGTTTGAAGATGTGGTTGCAGGAAGATGTGTAAGCTCAGTCCTTTAAGATCTCCTACCACCCCCTGTGACACACACACACCACCACCCTATCAGGTTATTGTCATCACCCCTACCCAAGTAGTCCAGGAGCCAAGGTTCTCTCCTCAGTGGACAGACTTATAGTCCAGACCTTTCTTCCTCCATGCTTAGGACCTGCCCATCACTGCATTCCAACTGTAGCCTGGGAAGGTCCAGCCCCAACCCTGTCCTTACCTGTGTCTCTCTCTCTCTCTCTCCTTCCCCCTTCCACCTACTTATCCCACTTCATTACAAAAAGGATTGGGGGGCAGCTTCCAGCATGGTTGTACAAGGTCGGCAGATAAGACTATGGAGCAAGCACGTTGAGAGTTAGGACTGTCATTTTCTTTTGTCTCCCATGGCAGATTTTTAGCTACTTAATTTGTATTCCTCCCTCCCATTTTTTAATGAAAATTTGCATATTATGAACAATTACTATAATACTACAATGAATACCATTTAATACATGTTTTTGAATGAACGAATGAGCCATCTAAGGAGAAGGTCCTCACTTGAGCCCAGGCCCCTGTCCACATGTGGTTTCATGACTCCTAATTAGCTTCCTCAAACATTTTCTTTTTCCCCTGCCGCATTCAGAGGCAGGGAAGCGGGCCTGCCCACAGCTGTCCAGCTCGTATTCTGCCACCTGCATGTCCAGAACTCTACCTGGGAGTCTGGGGCCCTGCAAACCCATCTTCCCCGCCCCACCCCCATGCCACTAAGTTCCCCACTCTCCCCTCCCCAATCCTGCCCTCTGCTAACTCCCTGCTTTCCCAAGGCTGACTGGCCTTATCTTCCCAAGGTTACTCTACCCTATCCGTCTCCTCTCCCTCCTCCTGCACTAGGAAAGCAGGAGACCGGTGTGGGTATGCAGGCAAGAGAGGGAAACACCTCTTGACCTTGTCTTTTTCCCAGGAGCTTGAGATAGGAGAGGAAGCGAGAGGAGCATGAGAGGCAGGGCCCTCCAGGAGGTGGGGCTGGCTGGCCCTTCACAGCGTTGAGGGGCTGCCCCAGAGTCGGTTTCTGGTCCGGGTCTGGCTCCCCAGGCTGGCTGGCTGCCTGGGAACTAGGCTTGTTTACAAGCCAGTCAGGAGGAGGGATGGGCAATAGTAGCGGCTAGAATCCCAAGGGACTAGCTTGTCCCCTGCCCTCCTGTCCTCACTCCCATCTTCAATCACAGGAAAGGAAACTCCGAAGGGGATGGCAGAGGAGCACTGGGCAAAACAACAGGCCTCTCTTTTGTACCCTGGTCTCTGTCAGCTCTGGGTGAGCTGAGCCACTCTGGGCAAATCAGTTCCCTCTCTGGGCTTCAGAAAAATGAGGAGTTGGCGAGAGAGGCTTGAATATCCCGTCTAACTTTAACACCATCTTTAAGAGCATCAAGAAAGAACTCCCCCATCTCCCTTCTTCCTTTACCCTCCTTTCTTCCCTTCTGCTTCCTTAGGGAATGAACTCTGCTGTCAGGGCCTCTGAGTTAGCATCTGTCTGAGATCAGCCCAGAGAGGATGTGCCCGTTTGGGAGCATCTGCGTGTTTGGAGCGGGGGCGGTGACGGGAGCACAGTGGTGGTAGGAAATATATAATATATAACATGTAGGATCTGGGATCCTAAACAAATAGTCACTCCAGCATAGAAAAAACAAGACTAGCCCTAAAAGAAATCAGTATGTAGACAAGATGGGACAAGCCTGGGTTTGGCCATTCTAGCTGGCACGGCCTGTGCCAAGATCTCCCTCCCAGGGACCTTGGTCAGGGGGCAGCCAGTTCCTACTGACAACATCTGTAGATCTAAGCCTTGGAGGCCTGGGTTTCTGGCCTAACTTACCTTTCCATCCCTGGATTCAGAGGGCGGAAGAGAATGTCAGAGATACTCTAGTCCAGCTCCACCCACTTCACCCTTATTGTACAGGTGAGCACGGTGAGAAGAGAGGTGACTGACCCTGGCCACTCAGTGGAGGGATCCCCGCTGCGAGAAATTTAGGTGAATATTTTAAAAACCAAAGGGACTGGAGGAAGTGGCCACCTGTGGTCTTCGGATACCTCGTGTGGCCTCGCATGCCATCCTCCACATAGCCCTTACTCTGAGCAGGGTTGGCTAACTCAGAGCCGCCCCTCGCCACCCCTAAGTCATCAAAATCTCACCCAGCATCTCTCCAAACTCGCCTCAGATCCCACCTGCTCTAAGGAGCCTCCCCTGGGCCCCAGCCCTCACTGACCTCCCCGACTTGCATCGCTCCAAGTGGCACTCATTTGGGGGGGGGTTTGTTATGCTGAGAGGGGCATAATTATTTTGTCATGTTTTCTTGTCCTCTCTCTCCAATTAGATATGAACTCACTCGAGACAAGGCCCTCAGGAAGAAGTAAACGTCATTAGCAGAACACACTCAGGGGTTTGAAGATCCATCGGACTTGGGTGTGTATCTGGGCTCTGCCATTTGCTGGTTCTATGATGTCAGCAAGTCCCTAGCAAGGGAAGCTGGCACTTATCATTGGTGGAATGGATGATGATACTTAACCTTCTGAGCCTCAGTGTCATCAACTGTAAAATGGAAATAAATAATACCTGCCTACTTCCCAGGTTACCTGTGAAACGAGCCTGTCCAGAGAGTGGACTTCCACAAGTGTTTTGTCTTCCCATTCACACCCTTAATCATCTCCTGGGCCTGCATAGCGCACGGGCAATCAGGAGCGTTTGTGAATTCCTGAGAACATGCTTTTCTCCGACTCTCTGCCCTTACTTAGCCTGGATCCCAGTGTCTCCTCCTCCCCTGTCAGCCCAGCCCGTGGACCAGGAGCGCCCTCCAGGACCCCTCCCTTCCCCATCGAGCGCTCCTCGGTCGGTGGATTCTTGAGGCCGAGAGGACCACAGATCCTTCTGATGCCTGCTCCTCTGAAGGGTCTCACAGCCAGCCCCCCACTAGTTCCCCACGCTCCTTAGTCTGACCCTCACTCCCTAGAGCCAGCAGAGGGAGTCCTGAGCCCTGGGGCCGTGGGCGGGGGCTGCACAGGGGTGGGGGAGGTGGGTGGGGGAGAAGGGGCAGAAAAATGTTGCCTGACGGCTGAGGCAGCTGGGCCCGGGCCTGTGCCCGGCCCGCCTGTCCTGTCCTGCTCTAACTCGGTAATTACTGCTCCCCTCCCCCCGTCCCTCCCCACTCCCCGACCACCACATCAAAGCCAGTGATGCCCCAGCTCCATTAACCCCTGCCTCCCCACAGCCCCCCACCACCCCAGCCCAATCTGGTTCTCTCTGCCCTGTGCTGGGTGCTGCCCTTCCCACCTCCTCACACTTCTCTCCTCCTCATTGCTCTTGGAAGAGGCAGGGGCTTTTCCTGCCCTGAATGACTTCACTGCAGAAGAGGGCTTCCCATTGGTCAGGGCTGTGGGAGGCAAAGGCATGGACACAGTGACCATCCGCTGGATATGCCAGTGAGCATCCGTCATGTGCCTTCTGCTCTCCCACGCTGAGGTGGGGAGCACTGTGTGAGGGTGGGGATGGGGGAGAAGAAGGGGCCCGTGGAAGGCCCTGTACCCCTTTCCTGAGCCCCACAGCACACGAGGGTACGGTACTCAGCAGGAGGTGGGCTCCCGGTCCCAGCCCTCAGCCACTTGCATTCTGGGGGGCCTTGGGCAAGCCACCTCCTGTCCCTGAGCTTTGGCTAGAGCTCTCACTGTAAGTGAGCAGACTGGACCAGATGATCTCCAAGTCCTTTCTAGGTCTAATTTCTGGATTAAACAGAGGGCCCCGAGCTGGAGAAACCAGCCCAAGAGGCCAGGTGGAAAGTGGGTGAAGAACCCTCCCAGCGACCTTTCCCTCCCCGAGCTCCTCCTCAGGCAGTCCAGGGGAAGCACCCAAGATCTCACACCCCCCCGCCCGCCCCCCGCAGGAAGGAAGGCGCAGGCTAGAGGGCGCCCTCTCCAGCCCCCAGGGGCCGGCTTCTGCGTTCCCCAGCGCCTCCTGCTCTGGCTGGCTGGGTGCCCTACTGCCAGCCTGACCAAGGCCTGGCTGCCCGCCCCACCCTCGCCTCATCCCCTCCACAGCTGGATTTCTCCATCAAAGTACACACTCTGGAATCCCCCTCACTGGGCCCTGGTGATCAAGCCTCCCACTGACCTCCCCCCACCAACTCCTGGCTTCTGATGAGAAAGGGGCAGGAGGGGGCTGCACCCCGCAGGAAATGTCACAGTGCCAGGACTCTGGTGGGCTCAGGGCATGCTCTGGCCTGGACCGAGCCAGCCTCCTTTTGCCCCTGCCCTTTTCTGCTCACAGCCCCATTGTCTCCCTCCAGGGGAAGCTGCCAAGGCGGGAGGCCTGGAGGGGGTGCTGGATGGCCACCCCACCCCCGCACCATCCTGAGTCTGTGGGGGCCAGCCACAGGAGTGCCCATGAAGGGTCAGGGGCCCCAGAGGAAGAGGGGATGGGAAAGGGTGAGGGGGGTCACAACTGGAAAACTGGGGTGTCGGGAAGAAGCCTGGGTCCTTTCCCTGCTTCCCCGAGGGACCAGAGGTGAGGCTGTCCTAGGCGTCTGTTCCTGTTTCCATAGGGAAGGGAGGCAAGATGAGATGGGGGAAGGGAGTGAGACTGAGTGGTGCTTTTCCTAGTGGAACAAGGGGAGGGTTAGTTTCTTTCATAGAAACTATAAAACAGAAAGAGGAAAGAGGAAGGGAGAAGAAGAGAGATTGATCTGGGTATTCTGTGAGAGTGAGCTATTTTCTACATCCACTGATTGGAGGTATAAATAAAGATGGGTCAGACGTTGAGAAGAACTTCCCCGGGGAGGATGGAAGGGGGGCAGGGAGCAGGATAGGAGAGGTAGGAGCTGATGACCAGAACGGGATCTGTCAGGGCCAGAGCATAGGCTGGATGGCCTGGAGGCAGTAAGCTGGACAAGATGACCTCAAGAGAGCCTGGCCAGTGTCCTGGAATCTGGGATTCTGCAATTCACAAAGATATGGTTACAGATGGGAGAGAGACAGACAGAGGCCAGAGGCAGAGTTTAGAAAGCATGCATTGCATCGGAGAAGATGGGGGAGGGGGAAAGAAAGTGGAAGGGAAACTTCTCTGGGACCTGGAGCCAGGTCCCTGAGCCTATTCCAGGGCCTGGGCCACTCTCCTCCAGAACCCTCCTTTCCTGACCAGGACAGTCCAGTCTCTCAGAGTTCCTGGGGTCCTGTCTCCTCCCAGCCTGGCTGCTGCTAGAATGTCAGCCTGGACTTCAGTGGGCTGCTGCGAGGCCAGCTGCTTTCCTGTCCACCGCTAGAGCTCTGGCCTGGCTTCTCTGAGAGGCAGAGAGAAGAGGTCCAGCAAACCAGTCCTAGACATCAGGGAGCAGCCTAGAATATCCTGGCCTGAAGAAGCTCTTACTTATGGTGAAGCCTCCAGGGTGGGGGGCAAGGAATGACAGGAGCCTCTCAGAAGCATCTGAGTGAGGCATTTGCCAGACACCTTATCATCCCAATCCCTCACTCTTCACCCGGCTCGCCCTGCAGCTGTGGCCATGAAGGCCTCTGTGTTCTCCCACACCTGCCTTCCTCACCTCCTCCCCCACTCCCTGCTTTCCAGCTTCAGGGTCAGTCTCCAAGGGACCAAGTCTCTCTCCCTCTGGTGTGGCTCCCACCCAACAGCCCTTCCTAAACAAAGGAACCCCCATGGATACAAACCCCAGAAAGATGAACTCAGCAACACTCCATAAAACTGTCCCCAGCACCTTCAGTCTTCAGGGCCCTAAAGACAAACACTTGGCCTTCCAGGAGCAGGGAAAAGAGACCCAAGAGGAGATGGTTGTCAGTAAAATGCATAACTGGCATAGTTGCCCAATGCATGGAGTGCAGTGGGAGCACAGAGAAGGCAAGGGAGGGAAGACAGAGAGACAGCTTCATGGAGGAAGTGGTATTTTTAACTGGAAGGATGAGAAAATTGGGACAAATGGGGCAGGGGGAAGGGAAGGCAACAGCCATCAGGGAGAGACCCCTGTCCCCATACCTTGAGGAAGGGCAAAGTTAGGAAAGGTGTGCATGGGGAACAAGAGATAGAGATCCCTTTACAAAATTTTGCTGGGGACCCTGGATTTTACATTTAAATTAATCCCCCTTTTCACCCATGGGGACTCTGGACAGAACCTGGGGTGTCGAGGAGGAGACTTATATTTAGGAGCACCTCCTAATGTCCAATTATGTTGTAGGTCATCCCACGTAATCCTCCTATGGAGCCTGCCAGCTAGGGGGACTGACTCCCTGTTCTACAGTTGAGACATCTGGGAGCAGGGAGAAGTGGCTTGCCCAAAGTCACAGGCTTAACAAATGGGGGAGGTTAGATCTCAGGTCCCTCTATTTCAAAGCTGCTACTGCATTATTCTAAGTGAGGATCAAAGGACGCATGTTCCCTAGCCAGGACCTCGGTCGTCCTCAGTTTGTCCCCTCAGCGACACCCTGAGGGACTTCTCTCCCACATCATGGAAGTGGGATGGTGGCCAGCAGCTCCCTGTGTGGGCATCCAGCTATCTTCCTAGAAGAGAAGGATCTGCCTGCCCCACCCCTTCTTCCAAATCCCGGGGTGGGAGAGGAGTGGAGGGTAGAGAATCCAGCCAGTGACATTGTGATATGCAAATAGACAAGACCTTGCCTTCTTACGATTGGCTGATGCACCAGCGGTATTGTCCAAGTCCCTCCTCTCTAAACACAACTATTCCGGGCGGGTCTTTGCTGCTCCTGAGACTGAGAAGGAAAAAAAAGTCTACGGGATCCGGATCTCTGAGCGGTCCCGGCCGGGCACCCACCTCCCCAGCCTCTGTCCACCTCCCAAGACTCAAAGTTCCCTCAACCTTAGCTGCCTAGGCGTCTGCTCTAGCTAGGGCCAAGTCGAGAGGCTAGGCCTGGGAAGACGTCCCCAACCCTTGGCTGGCCAGGCCTCCCTCCCTTCCTCCAGGACCCTCCACGGTTCCCAGTACGTCCCGAGCTGCACATTTTTTCACCCATGACCCCTACATATGGAAGGGCATAGGCTTGGGTCCCTTCCTGCCTTTCCTCCTCTTTGGTCGGGGAGGAGGAAGTAGAGAAAGCTAAGGTTCTGACTCGGTTTCCCCTTTACACTCCTTTTCCCGCCCCTACCGCCCACTCTGGAGGAGCCCAGACAGAAGCTGGTGGGTTTGTGGGCAAAGCAGGGCGGGGAAGAGGCAGCTGTTTGAGTCTTCCTGCCTGTGGCTTCCCACCTTGCTCCCCTCTTTTCCCCAAATCCAGCCCTCCTCCCCTAAATCCAAAGCCCTCCTCGCAGACTCTTTTATTCGGATCTCAGACTACAGATCTTGCCCGTCTCCCCGATGTCTTTCCTACCCATCTGCCAATTCCTTGGTGACCTGGATTGGGCGCATAACCTGGGGTGGGACACAGGAGAAGGAAACACAGTAGAATGTAAGGGGGGAGCGGGGGTGTGTGGGCATATCTAAGTGGCAGTTCAGAAGTGCCCCTGGAGGAGGCTGGCAGGAGCGGCACGCACCTCCCCCTCACCTCTCCAGCTGCCCGGCGACTGGGCTCTGCGCACAGGTAGAGCCCGGAGGCGGCAGGAGCGCAATTCAGAGCCCCACTATCGGTCCCGAGGTCCCCACCTTCGAGCTCCAGGAGCCCCGCGGGGACAGTCAGACGCAGTACTCACCACCACAGTCCGCCGACGTGCGCCGGACACAGGAGCAGCAGGAACAGCAGCCTCAGGCGGGAGGGCGCGGGCGGCTGCATCGTGACAGCTCTACCGCGGGCCGGGGCGGCCAGGGGACGAGGCTGCGGGTCCAGCCGGTGCGCGCGGGGGCCCGGGCTTCAGGGCGAGCGCGGCGACGGCGGCGGCGGCCGGGAGGCGATGGCTCCGGCGGCGGCGGCGGCGGCGGCGGCG